>NW_023470867.1:0-4711 GCF_013731165.1 Rhagoletis pomonella | reverse complement strand
TCAACACTCCCATCCCAATGAGCTTATATATAGCTTCCTCATTGGGAGGAAGTTTCTGTTGGGTGTTTGAGCTATACCCCGTCCCTTTGCTGGCTTTTAAAATTTGCGCCGCCTTTTGACGCACATATATTTTTTTTTTGGTCGGTCCACCTATAAAAAGTAAATAAAACGATAACTTAA
This sequence comes from Rhagoletis pomonella, assembly GCF_013731165.1. Taxonomy (NCBI): domain Eukaryota; kingdom Metazoa; phylum Arthropoda; class Insecta; order Diptera; family Tephritidae; genus Rhagoletis; species Rhagoletis pomonella. Next base: position 4,531 of record NW_023470867.1, on the reverse strand, counting down.
AGCGAAAACTACACATTTAATAATTTTTACAAACCTTTTTCCACTCATTCGTATTTTTTGTGGGTGGACCTGCGGAGCTTAGTTCCACTTCAGCGTTCCGCCAAAACCGGGAAACTTCGTCTCTCTAGCTTTTTATTTGTTATTTTGAGTGAATGGATTAAACGTTTTATTACACCAAAATTTCTTTAAATTGTAATTAACTTACATTTTTGTAGCAGTTCCCTTTTAAAATAGTGGTGAAAATTCTCTCAGAATAACGAAATTAATTCTCCTCCTTTTTTGAAATGCCTACTTTTTCGCGAAATATATTTTCCCTTTTTCGAAGATAGTTTAGAATAGGAGGAAAGGAAAAATCCCCAAACAATTTGTATTCATGATAAGAGGAAAGAGAAATGAGGAAAAATTCCTAGAGAGTTTCTATTCAGAATCGGGCTGATATATTCGCAACCGGCTAAATCTAGCCGGGAAACGGCTAAAATGGCAACACTGCGCAGCACTAAGAAGCACCAATAGCCGCTACAACAACAACAACAACAACCAATAGCTAGTCGAATGATTTTAGTGATTTTATTCTTTTATAGCAACAAAACATGTACAAACGGCGAGAAAGCGACAGCATGTGAAGGCACACAAACACACTCACTTTTAGCTCACACTTGTTTATGGTGGCGCCCGTATGTGGCCGTATGTGTCGACTGTTTGGTCATATATTTTCTTAGTACATGCATACATAGATTCTCTTCAAGACTAATGATTTGATGGTATTCATAGGAAAGTGTCTGTAGGTATATTTACATATTTTACACTTTTACCATAAATGTGTATGCACATATTTTAAGGCACACTTCTTCACGAACAAATTTTTTTAAGTTATTATGAATGGATAAAAGAGACCTCTTCTTTGAATTCAGTACTAAAACTTTATATTTTAATAGTATTTCAAGATTTCCTATACATACATATTTTGAGTATGCAGTTTTGAAGCCCGATCAATTTAAATAAAGTGCAAGTTTAAAATAGCTGCGACTTATCGTTGATTTTTAATATATATATATTTTGTATATCTTGGAAACCTATTAGAAAATTCTAGTTTTAAAGAATTTCGTACTACAGTTTAAGAATTAAGCCTTAAAATGTGAGTTGAAATATCACACCCGTCACCGTGAATGAGCCATATATATTTTTTGATGGAGGTGTTGCTCATTCTCTTCATTAAAAAAAATCGTCGAACATACTTAGATAATATGGAAGAAAATGACCGACATCGTCGAAAAATACCGCACATCAACGGTAAATCCCAGCTACTACTTTAAACCTGTACTTTATTATACTAGAATTGAATGAGCTAAAAAACTGCAAAATATTAAAAACTTTCTTTTGAGCAAAAAATAATAATACCAAAGTTTGAAAAAAAGATAAAAATCGTAAAAAAACAATTTTGAAAAAAATTCATTTTAATTAAAAAAAAAATTTTTAAGACTGAAGGGAAAGCTAGCGAAAACATGTTATATGGATCTGAAATAAGGACGGTTTGACCAAAATGTCAAAATTCTAGACCCTCCAACTCGGTGTCTTTGACCGATCCCGTTGAAATTTTGTGTCATAACTACTATTCATTAGGGCTAAACTTACAATATTTTATCCCGATCGGAAGACATCGATTTTAAAAGTTGGGTCACTTGAGTTGAAATGCCCCATATTTATTTCGATCAGAAATCGAAAATTCTTTGCATTTTATGCAGTGCATCACTGTAGCTTTAGATCAGTATGGAAGGAGTGCGTTCTATTTTTGAAGCTGTGCATCTAATTTACTAGGGTTGAGGTTCGCTGGGTGAAGTTGGAGTTATTTTTGGGTTTCCCTGACCTGTAGGTTAGGGCGGGTCGAAAGTCTAATTTTTCTCAAATCCCTTGGTAATAGTGAAAATATATTGTATCATGAAGTCAACAACAGGCCTGCAAAATATTAGTGTCCCACAGCACACTAGTCGAATAAGACCAATTCTTGTTAGAAATTCTGGGTTCAGCAAAAAGGGTTGGTGCATATTATTAGATAACGTTAACGCAAAATATAAAGTTAAATATCATTTCTCGCAGCCCTTTAGCTTATCGTTAATCTCAAAGTTATCTGTTTTCAATAAAATTTTAATTGTTCCCTTGATAATTGCACTGGCCTATTGTCAAAAGATGTACACTGAACCAAAAATCCATCTCTGGATCAAAGAAAAACTTTCCTTACTTTAAGGTCGAAAATTCTTCCGAATGAGCAAAAAATTCTGCCGAATGCGTAATTTTTCTTTGGAAGGTGTAAACACGTACACGAAAATATGGAACCGTGGATGTAATCTATCATTTTGAAGAAATGTCGGGCATGAAAAGAGGATAAAACTTCTTTAGTGCTGTTTCGTTCCCATTTTTCTTCACTTTGATTGCTGTTTTTCTTCAATTAAGAGACGTTTTTTTTTGGTGTAAAGAACAGCATTAATATTACTGGCGTGTATTTAGGTCGCTGGTTCCAAATATTCTAATCTTTTTTTTTTTAATATTACCTATAGCTTGCGAATTTTCGCATATTTAGGAACAATTTAGGTAGCTCTAAGAGAAAATCCATTATTTTCACTCATTGTGGAAAAATTTTGTTTATGCAAATGAGTATGGAAACACTGGACAGGCACAACTTCTAGAAACACTAATTAGTTTACTTATGTTTTTGCATACAATATAAAAAATTGCAAATATAGGAAAATGACAAAAAATGTTGTTCAAAATTTTTTTTATTTTAAAATAATTTGTTTATAATCTGAAGGATTTTCATGTTATTATCATAAATCAGTAACAGTAAGTCTCGCCTTGAATTTGGTAATTATTACTTACCGATCGAGTAACATTTACCAAAGTCATATCGAAAAACTTAAGTGGATCTTCATTTTTTTTCTAAAAAAATTTCTCTTCAATTGTGTAAATAACCTTTAAATGAAAGAACTGGATTATAGAAAAGTGCGCCAGGGAGTGACTTTTTTCGTTCCAGCTGAATGCAAGGCAATATCGTCCCTACTTTCATATAACGGTATATTTAGAAAACGGCAAAAATGTGCTTCTTCGGTGACTAATGCAACCATTCCGCACCAATTTTCAAAGACTGCATTAATGGACCTAAAATGGGCCTTTCTCACCCTAATTGTATTATGTTAATATATGTAAATACTTATATGCTTGAAACTACTATTAACTTATCAAACGATTCCTAATCTTTGACAATACATGTTTGACTTCATTCACCACGATCGTGAAAACTGACCAAATCGGCATGACCAAGTCCATCGTCCTTTTAATATTATATAAACATCTGAAAGCATTAAAACGTTTGAAATAAATCTCGCCTCACTTTTTTGTATTTTTTACTTGGTTGCTGAAGTAATGAAGAATTGAGACTTCATAAGGGAAAATTATAGGTTTGTAAGTTTTATCTTAATACCTTAATAACTTGTAGACTTATTGAAAAATAATAAATGAAAGTGAGGTATTAAATTGAATAACCTTTAATTTGATATATCGTCCTGTTTATAACAATTAACGCATTTCATAGATATTACAAGCCATAGTTTTATTTTCAAATTTCATACACTTTGATTAAATTGCGCGGGCTAAAGATAAGTTTTAAATTAATCTTTCTTGACCAATAATAATTGGCTTAGACCTAAGGCATCATAATATTACTATATTATATTACAATACGGTCAAATGCCTTTTATTTTCCCCCACCCAAAACCGACCCAGCCTACTGTAGGTACTCAGACGCTCCACAACTTAATATCGAGTTGTGAGTAACGCTAGCGTTTCGTCTGGGAGTTTCGATGAGCAAAGGTATATCAGCATCGGTTTCCAGTTTTCTGTGAATACACCGTTCGCTTTTAGAGTGGCGAGACAATTATTGTTGTCTTTACTGTGTATTTTTCCCCGTTTTCATTATTTACGGGCTGAATATTAAACAGGGTCTTTATTTGGTTATCAACCACTATCCTACGGTTCTCGTAACAGGATTTCAGAGCATCCCACTTGAGTTAGAAATTGTTGTCATTTAAACCTTAACTATTTATGATTAAGCCAGCTTTACCCCTTGTCTTTTGTCTCAGGTGATAAAGTTTTTGGGCTTGGGAAAGTTTGGGATGCATGCGGTTACCATGAGATAGTTAAGAGGTTCGGGTTGGTTATGGGGCATAAGCATCAAGGAGGGGTAGTTGTTGGTTGTTTCCGACTGAATCTTGCTGATAAGTTCGTTTATCCTTAAACGTGTGCTCAGTCCCGAGTCGTTGGATACATCATACTTCGATTTGCATGATTTCCGCGTCTTTTCATCTGCAGTGCTCATCTGGAGGTTCTCGTGCACCGTGTCCACCAAAGCCATGTACCTATTTAGCTGCTCCAGATATGTTTTTAGTCCAGCTTCGAAGTGATCCGCTTCGCAAATCTTCCACAATTTTTAAGAATATTTGTCCAATCTTGAGGTTTCAAAGAGGAATTTCTTGTAAATTTT
>NW_023470866.1:0-4711 GCF_013731165.1 Rhagoletis pomonella | reverse complement strand
GATAAAGTGGCCGGTAAACTAAAGGTTAGATGAGAAAACGGCCCTTACAAAATAAAATTTTATGAAGAACGTACGTATTTACGAAACAACTGGTATTCAGGGAAATCCCAACTAAACCACACAACTCCGCACTTAGCGAAACGCTACAACTCTAAAATAAACGAAATCATGTGCTCTATTTCCGTAAATATTTCTAAAGCATAGTGGAAAATAAACAAAAGGTAGGTAGAAAGCTGCTGCAGTACTGTATCTACATACATACATACTTCAGGCTAAAAGGCTCACAACGCTTATGCAGCATTTTTGCTGCATTTAAAATGCAACAGTTAGCACTTTCGAACATATGTTTTCGAAGAGCGTTCATGCTATCGCATTTAGCAAATGTACATTTAAGCGAGTTCGAAATCGTATGCTTTTGACAAACAGCCGTGTTCTAGTCGCTTATTCAGATCCGTATCTATTATGATCAATTCTCACGCAGAAGATAATGTGCAGAAACCCTACTGAAAAGGAAAAAATAAATTTTAAACCAAAAATTCAATACAAAAACTTCAATTGTTTTAACCATAACCGAACATTTGTTTGTGTATATATTCATTTGTCGGTGCTGTCAATTAAAATTTCCCCACTTAAGTAGGAAACAAAACAAACAGAGTTGATCACAAATTGATCCAGATTTCTATCAGCATCACATCGATGTTGAATTTGGTTAACTTTTCTTTATCCAAATAATGTAAAATAATAAATGAAATCTCGATCGGCGATCACTGCAACGCAGCTAGCCACTGTATACTCGAAAAAGCAATGTTGCCACTTTTTTTCATTAAACCATGTTCGAATCGTGGAAATTTTGGAAGACCACAGGGTTGCTTTTAGCATTTAGATTCTTAATGCAAAAATGGCGTTGCATTTAGGTGACGAATTTTGTATGGGTAAATGTACATTTAGAGTAGCATTTAGAGCTAAATGCGCTAAATGTGCTTTTACGCGTAAGCAAAAACAGCCAATTAGCTATTATTTGATTATTGCTACAAAATTTTTGCTCATTCTGCGCTACTGTTCAGTAAATAACTATGCACTTATATAAGCACATGCATATAGATAGACACATATATACATACCAGAGCTGTGTATGTGTGAAATAATTTTCAATTTCAAATCAAACTTTTTTTCTATTCAGTTTTCATTACTTATTCCTCGCTTAAGATTGAGGTTTATATTTTTTTAAATTTTCATTCACTCCAAGCAGTTATGAATTCACACATCAACATGTTCATAGCAAGATTAAAAAAACCAATGCCAAATCAAAAAATGTTTAACACTGAATGAGTATTGAAAAGGCTGCAATCTTTTATGTGTGTGCATTCTTTAATTCAGTACCAATCATTAGTTGAAAGACACCCTGGTAAACAACTTTTTGATAAAAAGGCAGATTTTTGATAATTGCTCAATTGTAAAAATTCGAAGCGGTGTTACCAAATTAAGTTTTTTGGTAGAGGGGATTTTATATCATAAATTTGGGATTATATATAAAACATATAGCTTTTAAAAATTTATTTACCTTTTAAAAATAGTTAATATCTTATATTAAAAATTTTTAAATTTCGATAAGCACTTCGCAAAAACTTTACATTTCGGTTAATAAAACTTTAGTCAGTGTCTTCATGCCATCTGATTATTTCACAATGTAACTAGCCAGGACTATCCCAGTTTTCTATATCGGGTGCGATTGTTTCTGATATAATTCGAAAACTGAAATTACAAATTTTGATGTGTAATTTAATGCATATCTAGGGGATTCACAATTCGTGTTAGACGTCGTAATGTCTTAAAGGCTTAAATTTGTTCAATATAAAGTAACGGTTAAAAGCGATTTGAAAGATTGGTTGTGTATAATAAGAGCCAATAATATATTTCCTACAAGTTTAAAAACATTTTGGTTTTGTTAAAAAACGCCTAAAGAAGTAATAGGTGTTATTTTACGTTAAAAAATTTTAAGACTTTAACACATTACGACACTTAAGACCTCTTGTGAATTCTCCATATGTGCTTGACCATTAAACTATATCGATGTTTATATGGGTAAAATTAAAATATAGTTCACAGTTCAATATTGGAGTTGGTGTGAAGTATGCAAATGAGAACAACAATTATCAACATATTGAGCATTAGCCTCATTTATTTAAAAAACAAACGACATTTTGCTTGGTACAATTTCGATTCTAAGAATAAAATGTTTTTAAACAAACGAAAAATTATTAATAAAATATGAAGAATTTTATATACTGCGTATGGTAGCATGAAATATGAATATGCTTAATTGTCAGGTGTTTTTTTGTATCATGGTAACACATAGCAACTGATTTCACACTTACAGTGGGATAAACTTAAAACTTCTAATATAAATTTGTTAAATTTAGTTAAGATTTTTTTATCAAGTTTAAGTTTTCGTTTGGAATAATTTTCGTGAACTTAAGAGACCTTTTTAGAAAATTGCCGTACATCCGATATAAATTAAAATTTTGACATCCTCACTTTTTGGAAAAAGAAGTTCAAGATATTGTCTATGAATGATTAAAAATTAACGAAAAAATGGTTAATCGCGATTAATGATTAAAATTTATTAAGCGGTCGCTGTGGTGTAGTGGTTAGAAGTGCGCACTACCATACCGTAGGGTGAGGGTTCGAGCCCAGTTCCCGCCAACATAAAAAAAAAATGTTTTTTTGTAATAGTGTAAAACTGTAGGTCACTCCCCTTTGTGCGACAACATCAAGGCGCATGTCGCAATCGGAGGAGTAGCTCGGCCAAACACTAAAATATGTAGATGGTCCTCTGCAATAACGGCACAATTCAAAATTTCAGGTTTAGAAAAAGACATAACTTGAAAGCTTACAGCTTAAGAATGATGAAGGAAATCGATTCAAACATGCCTATTTAACTGGCCGTGCGTGCACAAAACAAGCACATGTTAAATAAGGGGCTATTCAAGTATTATGTAACCACCAGTGGGAAGCGGGGGTCTTGGTTTGCTTATTTTTAATGACAAGGGGCACCATTTCTTCAAATAAGTAAAACATTAATTACACACGCACAAATTTCGCCTGCAATTTCGATCACTATTGAACACTGAAATTCACTCTCGTTTCGAATTTTTGAAAGCGTTTTTTAAGCTATTTAGTGGTTTAACACTTCTTGGAGGCACTTGGTATTGGAAAAAAAATATGCACAATTCGATCCCTAACTACATTTTTTTGTAAAGAACGCCCGTTTGCTTTAAATTTGTAAAAATAAAATAATTTTTTTATTTTGTTTACATCTGTCATTTGTTGCAAATGAAGAAAAGTCCAAGAGTTGCCAAGTATAAATATCTTTAGATCTATTTATTAAAATAATAATTTACAATAATAATTTATTTAATTCATACTTTATTAAAACACAAATTTGAAGTGCAAATACATTTGTAAAACTGTTTATCACAAAATGTTATTAATTGTTTGCAAGTTTTCATGCATTTTGAGAACAAATAATCGAGTATGTATACATATATATGTATAGCATGTGCGTACGGCGGCCGCCGTAGCAGAGTGATTATATGTCCGTACTTCCACTCCATAGGACCACGGTTAGATCCCTGGTCAGATCATAACCCAAAATAGCAGTCGTCCTTCGGCACGCAATGGCAAACCCTCGAGTATACTTCTGCCTTGAAAACTCTTCTTATAAAATCATATGGCGTTCGGAATCAGCCTTAAATATGTAGGTCTCCATTTGTGTCACAACAACAGAACTCATGCCTCAAGTTTGAGGAGAAGCTCGGCCAAACACTTAGAAAAATATTTTAGCAGCAAATATTTATTTGTTTACTTATTTTAAGGCAGATGGCAATCTTTTGGTTTCACATTTTGAGTACAAAAAACTCAACCCTGATACAACAAATAGTATTAGTACTGAATGATAATAACAGATTGCAATCACATAAACGTACAATCATACATGATTGAGTTTTTTTTGCATCCACATTCTCTATGTGAATGGGTGTCAACCATTCCATAACACACTACAAATTTTGTGTTTACAATTTGTAACCAATCTCAAGAGTGGTTGTTAAATTTTTTAAATCAAACAATCAAATTTTTGAATCGAAAAAAATGAGAATGCACACTCAATTGATTCAATCATTACACAGCTCTGATACACACATATGTATGTGTGCATAGATATAAAATCCAGATAAGTTTATCGCGATAAGCTTTTGTAAGTGATCGCGAATGGATTATTTGAATGAACGAATAATCATAAATGAGAATTTCCGAACCCTGGTTTGTAATTCCCGCCTATAAGCACTAGAAAAATTATAAGAAAATTTTCCCTATTTAAATATACTATACACCAAAAATCACGATATAAGCATCCATTTAAAGCACCAAAAAATGCGTCCCGCTTATAAGCTTTGAAAATAAATTTTTCATTTTGAAATTCTCTTATGAACCACCTGCACAGGTTTTGCACATTTATTTATATAAATTATATCTAAAATTGTCAATGTTATTGTGGCTTGTTAACATTTTATTTTTAATATTTTTATTGAGCTTTGTACCACGATTGTTTATTAGGAAAAATTGAAAAAGCAACAAAGTCTAAGCGGTAGAAGTTATAGCACTATTTCGGAGATCACCACATCTCCTCATCAGACTTCTTTTTCTAGACTTC
>NW_023470865.1:0-4711 GCF_013731165.1 Rhagoletis pomonella | reverse complement strand
TTTCTTTTCTTTTCTTTTCTTTTCTTTTCTTTTCTTTTCTTTTCTTTCATCCCGACCGATCATCGGTCATGTAGTTTCTTAACATAGCGCAATGGCTTTATAGCAAAACACTCTACTGCAGTGCAATGTCAGAAAGAAATTTCGCCTGGCCTTTCATCAAACTTTCCAAAGAAGTAAAATTATCGCTATAGCCTCACAGTCTAACGGTAGCTTCTTTGCCTGCTACATCGACATGATCAACATTTAGCTTTAAGAATAGAGGTGGTGGGAATATCCTCTCTGATTCAAATGAGGGTAGCTCTTAGCACTTTTTCCATTTATTTAACTATGGTGACCTTATCTAATGCGTTCCACCACACGATGACATCATACAGTCCTTTTTCTCTAATAGGTCATTGATGACAGCGATCTAAAATAGTGGCTAAAGGACTCCCCGTTGAGTAGATGCGCGTGTCCTACTCCGCTACAACCGTTCTGCTTATCTAGGAAGATTATCATTGCTTCGTGTCAGTTGGCACAGATGAGAATCGAAATAATTCTTTGGCAAGAGTTTAGTGATTTTTGGGCAGATTTGACTCACTGACATTAGCGTGGTGACATTAGAATGGGGTACTTCAGATCAATGATCCTAGTGACACGAACATCGATATGTGTGTCCTACTTTAAGAACCAACTGTAAATGCCCCAAAGATATGATATTACCAAAAAAATAATAATTTGTATACTTTACATTCAGATGTGTTCCGCGAAAATTTTTTCAAAACATGGCACTTGGATAAGTTTGAACTATATTTAACAGACTTCAAAAAAAGGAGAAGGTTATCAATTCGTCGGAATATTTTTTTATGTATGTTACCGCATAACTTTGGACCACGTCAACTGATTTCGATAATTCGTTTTCTGTCGGAATTTGGTTATATCCGATTATTGGATCATGAAAAAATTAACGGTACTCCTAAATTTTTATATAAGAATTGAAGTCGATTGTGTTTTTTGCTTAAAAATTAAGTAAATAGCTAATCCATACATACAATAAAATTGTAAGAGGCCGTTATCTGTACTTTATAGATATTAAAGGAAAATTAATATCGGGGGTCCCTATTAGAGCAATAGAAGCCAAATAAACAATTTTTATAATTTTTGTCTGTCTGTTTGTCTGAATATTTGTACGCGCATCACTCGAAAACCAATGCATGGAATTGAATGCAGTTTTTACCGATTGATAGATTCCAACTTAAAACGTTGCCACCGGTTTGAAAATTGCAGTTTAAGTAAATTGATAAGATAAAGTAAATATTGCGATGTGGTTGTCAAAAGAAAGAAGTGTAACAATGCTTACAGCTGAAAATATGTTTGTGGAGGTTGCCAGATGTTTGAAAATTTGAATTTAACTTAATAGATAAAAGAAATTAAATATTGCAATATGGATATCTGACTCTTTTTCACTTTAAATAGCAAAGAGGTTGCCAGCTGTTTGAAAATTTGTATTTAACTTAATAGATAAAAAAAATTAAATATTGCAATATGGATATCTGACTCTTTTTCATTTTAAATAGCAACTGCAACTAAAAATCAATCACATTTGACCAAAGAAAGGAACTAAAAAATTAGGGTTTGATGACAACTTTGTCATCTGCTCTTTGCTTAAGTTGCAATTAATTTTCGTTCAAGGTAAAACAGCTAACGAGCGAGTGCTATTTAAGCACATTTATGTACCTATACTTATTCTTAAGGGGACATGCATAGTTATTCGCTCAGCATTTTCACTGCACACGAAAAGCATAAAACTCAATGATTTTACTACATACATTGCTTTTGATGAGCGAAAATTACACAATGATTTTTGTTTTTGTTGTGTTACTGCTTGTCTTCAAATTAAACGACATTTGTGTATAAATCTCACGTAGAACCAACACCTCTCGTATGACAATAAATTCTATGTAGATAATCATTTCGTTTGGTTTATATGTGTTTATGGCAGTTTTATGCAAAGAATGCGTTAACTACACACTACTAACTATATAAAATACTATTGTAGTCGTAAACTTAGCACATAAGCATGAGTTGACGGTGCTGGCTTTGAGGTGGTGCTTAGGTGACAGCTTTCGCTGCTGCTCTATGGGCGGTGCCGATGCTTCTTATTACGCTTTGTGACATAAATCAGCTGCATATGCAAATTTTATGCCTTTATTTAGTTTATTAGCGCATGCATGCTTGTACGTAGTTATATGTATGTATGTATGTTTGTATGCGTCTTTTCTATATTTCATTGCGAGTAATTTGTCAAGTAATGGGTGTGACTCAATTAAATTTTATTATACTGCATATAAAATGCGTATAAATACGCAAATATTCTAACAGCCATATGTATGTAGATATATATGCAAATGTGTATGTGCGGAGGAACTTTAAGCAAGTTTATTAAAATGCCACTTAAGCGAACAATGTTCACGATGTTTAATAAAGCGTATTTGTTGTTTGTATCTCTCTTAAATTTACGCGTAATTTCCCTGCAGTGAAAATTCAAAAACCAATAAAAATAGCAGTTCATTAACTAGTATGTTCTAAGCATTCAGCGACATCTGAGGGTCAATTCCCGTTCTGCGTTATCGTGAAGTGATAAAAATAATACCTTTACACCGCATTTATTTCGGTGTTAATTTTATACTTTTCACTTCACTTCACGAGCCGCGAGCAAAATGGCGTACTTATGATTTCCATGGGGGCTGAATTGGCAGACTATCTCATCAACTGGTATGATGCTACTAGTATTTATACTGGAAGATGCTGATGCATAGCCTGACAATTGACATCTCGTAGGACATAGCTTTGTTAAAAATACCAATCACTTGCACTGAAAATGGATAGAACGTGAACTAGTTGAGCTGAAACGCAAACTGGTAGAATTTTAGTTCCCAACTTGTAGCTTTCCCTGCAGGGCTAGTAATAAATTCTTTCTTCATTTGTGTTCGAGTGTAAAGACGTCGGAAACAGGAATGGTGGCTGAAATACAATAAATTAATGTATTATGGTGAGTATACTGAAATCTAAAGATTTAGTGGCACTATAAATTCTTCAAAGTATTTCTCTTATGCACCTTTTTACTCAGTGTCACCTGCATGCACCGTTAACTCACTTCACCTTAGTTGTTAATAATTAAATGCTTAGTGTTATTATACGTACTTCCTTTTCTACTATAATTATTGGAATGACTTTTTGCATTGTGTGTTGTGGCTGATTATAAATAACACATTTTAAGCTAGTACAACTATGGAATGGCCAGTTACCACTGAAAACTCAACTGAATATATGTAGATAATATAAGAAGCTAGCTACTACATAATATAATGAGCACATGCAACCATTTTTTTGTAGTACCGTCTAACTATTTAATTTCAGCAGATTTTATTTTTTTGTTTTAAATTAAATCGACACACTGTTCCACCTTCATCTAAACAACTCTGCGTTAGCTTTTGTGCAAACGTCGCCATGACCGAGGTGTTAATGGTGTGATGCAATTACTACTTCACTTTATTATATCAAACTCCTTTAGAAAATTATTAAATCGTTCTACTTGATTAGGTTGCAGTCGACCAAGTGACTGTGCAATCGCCCGGCTAAATTGACGCGGGTAGATAAAAACATGAAATATGTATCGTTGTATGTATGTACATTTCCTTGTGTTTGCGTGTAGCTAGAGGTTGCTTTTAATTGTTGCAATTGTGTTGAATTGCTTGGGGCTCTCTTCACACAGTCAACAAGACTAACTAACTGCTGACTACAGCAAAGGTAATGACTCTTACTTTTATGGACAAATGATGATAAAATAAATGCAGTATAACCCCTAGTTAACGTTTCTTTTGTTGCTACGTTAGCTATTCAGTTGTTCAAGTAATGCAGTTCTGAGGTCACAACAAAGTGTTGATGGAAACGACAGGTGAGAAGCTTTGACTTGCAGTAATTACAGAACTTTGAATTACAGCAGTTTTTTTGGGTATGGATTTTAGTACTACGAAACTAATAATATTTATAATGTTTCTGTAGAGCCAAGGTGCTATTAAGAAGTGTTGGTTAATCCAAATTTTCGAACTTGGTTAAACATAGAAGGTCTCTTGACTGATTTTTTTTTTGGGGCACACTTTTATATAGGTGCAGTAATGAAATTAAGGCAAGGAATGGCGAGGCGAACAATGAGATTTACTATATGGGTACTAGGAGGGCTCAATAATTGCTGCCCACGGCATGCATAAAAGCGGCAGCTCAACGCCAGGATGGTCAGGATCTATAACATGGTGTTCTAAAAGTCGGAAAATTTGAAGTCTTCGGCGAACATTCCTCTAATGGATTGACGGAAATCGACTTCTCCGGCACCGAAATTATGAATTACACAGAGCTACGCGCCTGTCTGTATAAAAAGCGAATACAGAAAAGTAAGCCAGGATGTTCCAAGTTCTTGATATTAATAGCTTGAAACACCAATGTCTTTGCGATTTCCTACCGAAGGATCTAGAATGTAGTGAACTACTGATTGATGCACACAAAGGCAGATGTGCTTTAAGTAAGATGTGTTCCTTCAGGGATGTACCTTTGTGAAACAATAAGCTAAGTAAACTCGGAACCAAAGATCCGAAGATTTGCAAATCTTAACTCTTTATAAAAGAGAAATTAAGGCCAAGCGTTCAAGCTTTAGGAGCTTCTATGAAATCGTGGA
>NW_023470864.1:0-4711 GCF_013731165.1 Rhagoletis pomonella | reverse complement strand
TACTCGTATGTATGTATGTACATATGTAACACATGCAGTGTTGCCGCTTTGGTAATTTTTTACCGAAATTGGTAATTTTTTTCGTTGTTTGTCATATTTGGTAAATTGGTAACTTGTTTATCAACTTGGTAACTTTTTCGATTCAGTTCTACATGTAACATAGGTCAAAACAAATTCTGGTTCCACATTAGGAAGTAGGCCGTAGCGCTTCCTTTAACAGAAATACCAGGTAAATCTGAGAGTTAGTTCCTCGGTGTTACTAGGTTACTATTATAATTGTGTGACGTACAACTGTTTGCTTGATAGTAGGTATTGTTATATCTACCAAGTCCTTTTCCAGAAGCACGCTCCTGTTACTCACTTTCGCTACAATTATAACGAGATATCCCTTCTTGTTATTTACTTGCTTTGGTTATAACTGGACAAATGTGGATTTTAAAGTGCTCCGAAATTTTATGTTAGCTTAAAATAAGTTTGGTAATTTTTTGTTGAATTTGGTAACTTTTTCTGGTGATTTTAGGTAAAAGATAAAAGAAATGTGGCAACACTGAATACATGTAAGTAAAATATAGCCACCTAAAAGTCTACACTACGTTGCTTATGCATTTGACATACTTTTCGTTCATTTTCTGACAGTCAGTTACGGCAGCTTATTCACATTATAATTTTATTCGTGCGCATGCGCGCGACATCGCTTGCAAGGTGTCTGCATACATTGGTTACCTAAGTGGATTACCGAAACCACAGCATACCAAATGGAGGCATTTCACTGTCAATGTGATGTGCCGCGAATAAAAATCGTTGAAAGTGCAACTAAATAATTCTCTGTTATTTCCGTGAGCTATAGCGGCCGCTGCGGTGTAGTAGTTAGCAGTGCGCGCTTCCACTCCGCAGGGCCTGGGTTCAAGTCCTGGCCAAAGCAACATAACAAAAAAATATAGAAAAAAGGTTTTTTCCTAACAGCGGTCGCCTCTCGGCAGGCAATGCAAACCTCCGAGTGTATTTCTGCAATGAAAAACAGCTTCTCATAAAAATACAGTCGCCATTAGGAGTCGGCGTAAAACTGTAGGTTCCTCCGCTTTGTGTGACAACATCAAGGCGCACGCCACAAATCGGAGGAGAAGCTCGGCCAAACACTAACATATGTGTAAGCGCCAATCTATTATTATTATTATAGCAAGATTTCGAATCAAGGTGACATGACTTATTTTTCTTTCTATGCTTCCACTCTACCATTTGTTAACCCTACTACATTTTCGTATTGTAAGTATATGTACCTTCTGACTTTATTAATTAATAATGCTAATAGATATTTATAAACTTAGGCTTAGCTGTAGTATCTATTAAATTTACAAAATGTTTACTATATTTTTCAATTATGGTTGATATACAGTATATTTTGCTTAGCTGCACATCCTTCTTTGCACGAAAAACTTGTGCACCTAACCGAAAAAGGCACTTAAGCGAATTTTCTTTACTACTTCAATAGGAAGTTATCCGAATCCCTATGAAACCAAATTATGGAAAGGCACTTATCACGTAGAAAATAAGCAAGCGAAATTTTTTTCGAATGGTTTCTTATTATTTTTATAACTACATAAATTGATAGCCATTTTCTTTGTTCTGCGATATGAGCAAAATAAATAAAAGCTTGTAAAATTAGGTAATTGTAGGGCCAGTGCAGGTAAACGTAATACTTTCTTTGATAATTGATACTAGTTGCATAATTTTTAAGGCAGGTATCGCCAATGTGCATGTATGTTGAATGCATCTATCAGAGCAGTTTCCTTATAAATTTAAAAAATAATGTCTCAGATGCGCATTTTCGGGTAGGTATCTTAAATGTGCACTTAGGCATAAAGGCAGCAAAGCAAAATATACTGTAGTTCCTGCCGACGATCAAGTCATTTCAACCACAAAATAATATTATTTGCAAGAACCATTCACTAAAATTGTAACTAACTTTTTATTATTTATTAATTCCTTTTTGATATTCAGCAATAGCAAGATGGAAAAAAATTATAAACCAAAATTAGTAATATTTTTATGAATATAGTTATAAAAGTTCACAGAGGAAACGCCGGAAAACAATGCATTGGCAACGACATAAAATGTATGGAAATTTATGAACATAATGATAACTACGATAAAGAAGCATGAGAGAAGTGTGCGAAGGAGGAAGTCTTTTCAATTTGAACAAAAAAAGCTTTAAATGCCGTTGTAAAATGGTCAACAAATTTCTTATAAAATATTTTGATTTTTGCTGGGTGTAATTGAAACTCAGTTCAATGAGTATTAAGGAAAAGGAAAATTTGAAAATAATAAACAGAAAAAAAGATGGGTGAAGAAAAAGTTAAGTTCAAAAGTTCTTCCATTTTTCCGTAAAAAGTAAACAAATCGATTTTTTGTTTAAATGTCACTGTATAGAGCTCTTTAAATCTATTTTATTTGTTATGAATAAGGCCATAAGCATATACCGTTTTTATAAATAAATCATATAGCAAGATGCTATATATTTATGTATACACTTTTTGGCTGGCGAAATATGTAGTTTTTTTAACTTAATAAAAAAACGTATTTAACCACATAAAATTTTTATAATAATGAATGGCGCAACACAACAACACTTTTTGTTGCCCGAAACCCTTGAACACGTGCCTGTCATCTATTTCTTCTGTTTCGACATTTCGCTATTTTGCTTTTCTTTCATTTTGACGTCATTCGCATTGTCAGATTTTTGAAATTCGTTTCGGTTCGACATTCTGCTATTTCATAATTCTTTCTTTCTCATATAATCTATCTTCCATTT
This sequence comes from Rhagoletis pomonella, assembly GCF_013731165.1. Lineage (NCBI taxonomy): Eukaryota > Metazoa > Arthropoda > Insecta > Diptera > Tephritidae > Rhagoletis > Rhagoletis pomonella. The sequence continues at coordinate 1,902 of NW_023470864.1, read as the reverse complement.
CTTTCATTTCAATCCCGTTCGCATCATCGAACGAGCCTGTCAAATACGGCCGCCATCAAGCTTTTCAGTTTGGCAGGCACATCCGTTATTAGAAAGAGAATAGACAAAAAGGGGCATAGGATTCCATACTTGTAAGTATATACGATGCTTACAATAGAGAAAAGAACGAGTCTAGAAAAATCGACAAACAACCAAGCAAGCAAGAAGCACAAAAAGTGTTTCACCGTCTCATGCTCTTCAAGGCAGGATGGGCAAATGGACTTGTCATTTACGTTTACCACAGTCAAGTTTTGTGCGACCTGAAGTGACCAGTCAGCAGTCCAACAATTTGTCTGCACTGGCGTCTGCTCAGTGAGAGCAAAAAACTAGAAAGACCTTCTGAGATTGAAGGCAACATGAGTTTTGCCCACCTGCATGCCCTCGATGCCTCACAGTCATTGCTGAGCGAAGTATTCACCCAGTTTCCATGCAATTAACTCAGCCTGGAAGACCGAAGCATATTCCCCAACAGAAAAGTGAAGCTTATCCGCACTAACTTCGAAAAAGACCCAGATCATGACCCAGAGTCAGTTTTGGAGCCATCAGTGAAGATTCGACAATGTGTGAGTCCGGTCTCAGTGATGGAATTAAACACGCAGTCCGTCTCAGGGAACTCAACATTATAAAATCTCTTCAACAAAGATAATGGTGGCGTACTATCCTGTAGCGTTGAAAATACACAAGTGCTTAAATCTCTGCTGCCAGCAATTTCCGCCGCTCCCCACTCTGTATTATACCAACATCCGGTTCTTTTTAATCTGCAGGTAGCCTTTAAGGCTATCCCACGTATGAAAACACAAAGTGACGGTAAGTGTAGCAGTGCGTGAGGAGGACTATACACACCAAAAAAATTAAAGTTAAATAAAGAGGCTATCAGGCAACCATTTTGGTTCTTTACTATCGAAACCAAATAAATTTTCGTGGACCCCCACTTACAACTCATGGACCCCCATATTTTTTTTAAAGCCAACGTAGACCCCCGTCGAGTCTCCCATGGAACCCTGGGGGTCCACCTGGACCACTTTGGAAATCACCGGTTTACAGCGTGACGACAAATAACTGTTACCCAGGTTTTTTGATAAATAAAAGGGTCCTTTATAGATTTTGCGAAAAAAGTATTTTATTTTTAATTTTTCACCGATTTTACTTTAGTTGTAAAAATTAGTTCTTAAATTTCAATCCTTATTTACATTTTCTAGCACTGCAAAACTTTGAGAGAAAAGTTCATTTGGCACGCAGGTCTTCGTCAGTTAATTTATTCCATATCATCTGTAACTGTAGGCTAATTTTCTCCATTTTGAGTCCCTTATACTCCCCCTTTTGTCCAACATAAGGCCTCATTCTCGAAAATCGAATAGACTCAGAACTGCTGACTAGGACGGCCATTCATTTGTTCAACCCTATACAGTTAACTTTTTCTTTTTTTTATACAAAGCCTTGAAAAAATACACCTGAAAAAGACTTGCGTGCTAAATTGACTTTTCTCTCAAAGTTTACACAGCTTTCAAATGTAAATAAGGATTTAAATTTAGAAACTAATTAATACAACTAAAGTAAAATCTGTGGAAAATTGACAATAAAATACTTTTTTTCGCAAAATCTATAAAGGACCCTTTTATTTCTCAAAAAAAAAAAAACTGGGTAACAGTTATTCGTCGCCACGCTGTATAAAAAATGTCTGAAAAACATACCTTGGTATAAATTTACCGATACTTTCTAAGTCGGCTTTCCATTGCATAGAGCCTCGACGTTGCTTTTCTAGTGATTCAAGCTCCAGGAACCGTTTCCATTTTTCCGGATCGTTTTGTGACAATAGTAGGCAACGCACTGTGCCCATACATTGATACAAGGGATGAGGACTTG
>NW_023470863.1:0-4712 GCF_013731165.1 Rhagoletis pomonella | reverse complement strand
ATGTGGTCGAGCGGTATAATAAAATTTGCTAGTCACTCTCTTGGCTGCTGAAGTACGAATGTTTTATTCAATTTCTCATCCTTTCTCTTATGTCTTATTCGTGTACTTAATTAGGGATGGTACAACTACGCAAATGTGGTACAAGTTTGAAGATACGAAACAATAAATATAGTGTTGTGTAAAGAGAGAAGTAAATTACTTATAATTTAATGTATGCTGTTGACTGTTCAAAATTTATGAGATTTTTATAAAATGTTTTGAAGGGACCACCACAGTACCCCCTTCCTGGAATTCCTGCTAGGAATTTTGCAGGAAGGCGACTCGTCTTAGTGATTTAACGCTGCTCGATGTTACAGTTGCGGCTCTTTGTTTATTTGTTGTTTCATCGGCGATGAAGTACGCTGGTTTGAGACGGTCAACTGAAATTACAACGTTTTTACCTGTTATAATAACTGTGAAAGTTTTGCTGTTTTTTGCGGCGATTTTGTATGGTCCATCATAAGGCTCTGTCATTGAAGGTTTAACTCTGTCGTTTCGTACATAGACGTGCGTTGATGCCATCAAATTCTTGTTGACGAAGGGTATGCTTGGAGAATGCCATGTAGTTTCAACTGGGCGGATATTTTGCAGATGGGTGCGTAGCTTATCAGCGAAAACAGAGTTAGGTCGCACGCGGTTGCTCGAAGTGAAAAATTCGCCTGGCAGTCGCGTCGGGGAACCAAACAACATTTCCGATGCCGAAGACTTGATGTCGTCTTTTACAGCATTCCGCAGGCCAAGTAAAGTTAAACCTAAGTTGTCGACCCATTCATCTTTACCTGTAGCGAGAATCGCGGTTTTGAACGTGCGATGCCATCGCTCAACTAAGCCATTTGCCTGTGGATGGTATGGCGACGTTCGCTCGCGCTGTGTTCCTAGTATGTGGAGCATTTCGGTGAACACGTTTGATTCGAATTGGGCTCCTTGGTCAGTTACAATTTTCCTTGGCGCTCCATAGCGACCCACCCATTCATTTAAAAAAGCTCGGCAGACGGTTTCGGCCTGAATATCGGTAAGAGGAATGGCCTCCGGCCACCTAGAAAACCGATCGAGGAACGTTAAGCAATAGCGAAAGCCATGGCATAGTGGTAATGGTCCAATTATGTCCACGTGGACTACTTCAAATCGTTGATTAGGCATCTCCATACGTACCAACGGTGCCCTGTTGTGTCGGAGAACTTTGCTGCGGCTGCAACGTCCACACGCTCGAACGAACTCCTTGCAGTCCTTTCGCATGCTTAACCACACGAATCGTTGTGAAACCATTCTAAGCGTCGCGTTCGCACCTGGGTGTGCGAGATCGTGCAGTGTATGTAAAACTTGATGCCGGAAGTCATACGGAACTACCGGCCTGATATTGCTTGTGGAGATGTCACAAAGCAGTTGGGCTTGAGTACCTGGTATCTCGAAATGTTTAAATTTGAGCGAATGATTTCTCTTACCATGTATCAGCGCGTTAATGTCATCATCAGTTCGCTGCGCAGTGGCCATATCAAGGTAGTTGATTGCGGTTATAGTGTTGATACGAGATAGCATATCAGCCGTTTGGTTTGCAGATCCAGGTATGTGACGGATGTCAGTTGTGAACTGGCTTATGTAGTCCAAGTGTCGGATTTGGCGAGGTGATCCTTTTTCCGGGCGTTGACTAAAGGCATAGACTAACGGCTTGTGGTCGGTAAAAATGGTTGTAACGTTGGCTTCGATCATGAATTGGAAATGCTTGACGGCTAAGTACACGGCCAACAACTCCCTGTCGTACGTGGAGTACCGCTTTTCAGTATCAGAGAGACGTCGTGAAAAATAGCCTAAGGGCTGTGGCTCGTTGTCAACCAGCTGATGCAGTACGGCCCCTACGGCGATGTCCGAAGCATCGGTGGTTAGTTGCAATTCAGCACCAATCTTTGGGTAGGCCAAAGTAGCGGCACTAGCCAGGTCTTTCTTGCATTCATCAAACGCGGCAACCGCTGCTTCGTTCCATTCGATAGGAGATCTATCGTTGCGTGTATTGCCGTTGATAAGTTTCTGCAAAGGCGCTTGACGCTGCGCAGCATCAGGCAGAAATTTCCTATAGAAGTTGACGGTTGCTATGAAACTCTTCAATTCCTTTGCGATAGTTGGCCTTCGTACCCGCAATATGGCTTCTATTTTTTCGGGCAAGGGACGAATCCCCTCTTTGGTGATGAGGTGACCCAAAAACCTGATATGAGTTTTTCCAAACTCACATTTCGACGGATTTATCGTCAAGCCCGTCTTTCGTAGTCGCTCAAATACCAACCGAATGTGTTGGTTATGTTCTGAAATGCTCGATGAGGCGATGCATATGTCGTCCACATATGGAAAGACGAAGTCTAATCCACGTAGCGTTTCATGTACTAGGCGCTGAAAAGTTTGCGCTGCATTTCTAAGCCCGAATGTCATATGCGTGAACTCAAACAGGCCAAAAGGTGTCACTATGGCTGTTTTTTTTACATCTTCGGGTCTGACTGGCACCTGATGAAAGGCGCGCTGCAGGTCAATTTTTCCGAAAACCGTTTTTCCAACGAGTATCGCAGTGCAATCGTGTATGAATGGGATCGGGTATCTGTCGGGCACGGTTATTTTGTTGAGCGCCCGGTAGTCCCCACATGGTCGCCAGCCACCGTCTGGCTTTCGAACCATGTGGAGTGCGCTGGCCCAGTTACTTTTGGATGGACGACATACACCGATTCGCATCAAATACTCGAACTCGGCTTTGGCTGCAGCAAGCTTTTCTAGGTCCAGCTTTCGTACACGAGCGTTCACAGGTTGACCAGATGTTTCTATGACGTGATGAACATCAGTATTAACTGGTCTGCGATCCGAAGTCATCTCTGTGAGGTCTTTGAAGTCCGCCAGCAACTTCGCGAACGGATCGTTATGATCGAATGCCTTAATCTGCATATTCAACCCGGTGCGAATAGTGCACGGCACTTCGAGGTTCGTAGTTTTGTCTATTAATTTGTTTCTTTTCAAATCAATGGTTAAATCGTAGTGGCGGATAAAATCGCTGCCGATTATCGGTGTACTTACGTCAGCTACCATGAAGCTCCACTCAAAGTTCCGTCGCAGGCCAAGATTTATACGGCGGCGAAGTATACCGTATGTGTTTATTTCTGAGCCATTGGCCGCATAGAGCTTCACGGACGTCGGCTGCAAAGGTTTCGATGTATGCATTTTTGGTAAGACGCTGAAATCGGCACCGGTGTCGACAAGATATTTGATGTCGGACGATCGGTCGGCGACGTAGAGTTGGTTAATGCTCGCGCTATATATAAGTTGTGCTTGCTCGCTGCACGGCGTTGATTGTCAATCTCGCCTGCTGCTCTCATGCTCGGCCCCACCTCGTTGGCGTCGACCGCATGGGCTGCGGCAGCGAGTTGCTGCGTCCCCAAATGTTTGGTGATACCAACATTCCTGAGAATTTGGCGGCTCAGAACGCTGACTGCTGCTGCGACGGCTGCGTTGAGGATTGCGACGATGACTGCGCCCTCGAGTATTCAAATCGTCGAACCTTTTTTGCAATTGATGAATGGCGCTTGTGATTTTCGCCAACGTAGTTGCTACCTCTGTTGACGGAGCAGTTGACGCCGATGTTTCCGAGATAGCACAAACTTGACGCTGGGATACCGTCTCCATTACTGCGTCGGCAACTGCTATCTGTACGTCTATTGGGCCTTCTCGTGCAATTATGGATGCACGAACGAGTTTTGGCAAACGTTGGATCCACATTGCACGAAGCGTATCTTCGGAAAAGGAATTTCCTGCTACACGTAGCATGGCGTTGTACAGCTGACTGGGTCGTTGATTGCCCAGCACCATTTCTTCGAGCAAGCGCTGGATTCTGCGCTGCTGACTTTCCCCGAAGTATTTTAATAATTCACGTTTTAAATACTCGTACATGCCTACTCCGGTGCTAAGCACACGTTGGGGATTTTCGGCGTTTCTGCAGATTTGTCCAATAGTAGGCAGAGTGAGCGGGTCCAGCGTTGCCATTACGTGGTAGTATCGTTGAGCATCGCTTCGCATATTGCATGCTCTGAACCAGTAATCGACTGATGTGAACCAGGCATCCATGTCGTTGGGTGTAATGCGTGGCATTGGAATTCGCGCATGAAATTCGTTTTGCATTGGCGGCTGTTGAAGATGTGCACTTTGCTGTTGTTGTTGGACCAATGACTGCTGTTGACCCAACGGTAAGTTTGCGCTTTGTTGCTGTTGTTGCTGAACCAACAGTCGGTGTTGTGGTACTGGCGGTAGCGGTGCGCCATGCTGATGTTGCCCTAAAAGCACTGATGTACCTTGTTGTTGCGAACCGGGCGTTTCGGTTATTGGCGTTTGCCCTTGAGCCATGTCTTGCGGAGCTCCGTTATTGATTCGGTTAGGCGACATCTCTGGAAAACAGTCGCTGCCTGTGACCGTCGCGCTGTCTGTCCTCTGCAATGCGTGTTCCATATCGAATCGTTTTTAAATTATGTTAGCGGCGAAGTAAATTTTGCGATTGCACAATAGACTAATGTGCGGAAAAATATTCGAAGCTTTTTTAAATATTGTATTGGTTCTACAAAAAAAAACGGTGGAGATCAGTCCATTAACGGGATTCTGACACCAATGTGGTCGAGCGGTATAATAAAATTTGCTAGTCACTCTCTTGGCTG
>NW_023470862.1:0-4712 GCF_013731165.1 Rhagoletis pomonella | reverse complement strand
AAAAAATAGATACAACAGAAAGTAGCGGTGCGAATAAAGAAAAGAGCGAAAATGAAAACACCAACAGTGTGCGCTACACAAATAGGCACAAGTGCGATTTTTGTGTACTAGTGGACACTTCTAAATCTACAATGATCGAAAACGACAAAATGCGAAATGGTCTCTTCCTGTGGGACAAAATAAAAAACTTTAATATTTTAGGAATAAAAAAAATAAAAGCAATAGGTAGGTCGCTTTATAAAATTTTTTTTGAAAATTTCGAAGCAGCAAACAAATGCATAGACAACCCGGACTTACTCAAAAATAATATGAGACCGTTCATACCCAAAAGCATGGTGGAAACCACCGGAGTAGCGAGGCAAATTCCACTTAATTTCACGGAACAGGAAATAAAGAACAATATAGTTTCAGACATACCGATCACATCAATTACAAGGATTACCAGAAGAGACCCTAATGACAAAGAAAAATTCATCCCGACGTACTCTGTAAAGATAGCCTTTGAAGGTAACGAGATACCAGAATCAATTGAAATATTCTATGTAAAGATAAAAATTGTCCATTATATCCCAAGAATTAGACACTGCTATAACTGCGGAAGATTAGGGCACACCAAAATGGCGTGCAAAGCAGCAAACAGATGTATAGTTTGTGGTAAAGCAGAGGGCTGCAATAGCAAATGTAACCAGAACACAAAATCATGCATACTATGTGGAGGCGATACCCACAACTCACTCGAAAGTAGCAAATGCTCCGTATGGGCAAAAGAAAAAAAGGTAGTAGAAATAATGACCATTAAAAAGGTATCCAAATCAGAGGCAATAGGGATGTACAATCTCAACAATAATAACAGATTCTCTGCTTTAGACGATTTTGAAGGGAACTTCCCTCATTTAGATACAAAAAAAACAGTAATGATCAATAACGACGAAGTGGTTAACAAAAAACTCACTACTACCAAATACAATCAAGTCGTAAAGAAAAATATTCCACAAGTATCCGCACCACCAAAGCCAACCTACAACGCCCCGAGAGTTAAAGCAAGCATACAGCCTGTATATGAAATGGCGAACTGGAGTAAGGTTACAGAGATAGAGAGGCTAGTAAATCTTCTAATAAAAAGGTATAACATTGATATAAATGACCCATTAGTTAACCTTATTCAAAATATAGGCAAAGTACACATACAAGACAAAATTTCAATTAGCAATGATGACCAGTTCGATAAAAATATTACAATATAACATACAAAGCTTAAAAAGCAATAAAAACTATGTAGACCTTTTTAATAGTAACAACAACATTGATATAGTATGCCTTCAGGAGATTTTCTCACATGACAACCAAACAACAATTCATAACCTATTCAACTTCAACTTGCTTAGAAAAACCAGAACCGACGGCTACGGTGGTGTAGGAATCGGATTCAGAAAAGGTATTAAATTCACTAAAATCAAATTTGTCTCCACTTTTGACATCCTTATAGCTAAAACCACTAATTTAATCAGAAACATAACAATTTGTAATATATATTTCCCTCCCAACATCAACACTACTATTTTCACTAACGAACTAAATCGTGTACTTATCGCACTAAACAACCACGAAAACGTTATTCTTGCTGGCGATCCCAATGCTAGACATCAGGCATGGGGAGACAGAATATGCAACTCCAAAGGAAGCATTATTATCAACGAAATCAGCTATACAAACCTTCAATGCATCAACACCGGAACTATTACCCACCGTACCGGAAACAGTGCCGGGTCTGTAATAGACATAACGTTCACAAATATTAATAGCAGTTTGATAAAATGGCAATGTCACCAAGTACATCTAGGAGGCAGCAAGCATTTTCCTATCACCATAGAGATAACAAACACCGGAAAGAAACCCAACTTCTTTATCCCCAAGAAACAGCTGGCTAGGGAGTTAGCGCAGGTAAGCTTTGATGATCTAGAAAATTTCACAAATGTGATTGACAATGTCAAGAATAAAATAAAAATTGATTTAAATAAGGCTAATCGCACTCCTAAAGAATGGTGGAGCGAGGAACTCAATAAACTCTACAGACTACACGTGGCAAAACGAAAAAAAGCAAATCATACTAACCGCATAGAAGATATGGAGGAATCAATTAAGGCAACCGGTGACTGGAAAGACGCAGTGAAGAAAGCAAAAAAATCTAGCTATAACAATAAAATAGAAGAAATCAATGCTAACCCTAATTCCAAAAATGCATGGAATTTCATAAGAAATGTTAAAGGAAATAAAAGGCCATTGCACAACTGGGCAGCCGAAGACGACCGCAACTATTTAGAAATTATAAAAGAACAAGCGGAACAGGCTAGCAATCACAATATCACGTGTTGTCCATCATTCGACGCGTCTCCAAGCGCGTCAAACGGGAGCATTGATTTCTCATACATGAAATTTGAAAAATTACTAGCGAAGAAAAAATCAACAGCTGGGGGGCTCGACAGGGTCACATTCAACATCCTAAAGCAACTGTCTACCGAGGCGAAGCAAAATTTACTAACATCCTTGAGAGAACACTTTCACAGCAACAGAGTCCTAAATGCCTGGAGATTAATAAAAGTAATACCAATCCCCAAAGCAAATAAGAGCACAGATGACATAAACAACTATAGACCAATTTCACTAATATCAGTAGTAGCCAAAAGCATAAATATGATGGTTAAGGAATCGCTGAACGATTTCCTAGAAACTAACAAAAAGTTACCCAACAATAGCTATGCTTACCGTAAACTAAGATCAGCGACGATGTGCATCAATGAGATGCTTCATCTAGTCGCGGATAAAAAGAACAGTAGAAACTTTGTTTTTATATGTTTTTTAGATATGTCGGATGCCTACAACAGAGTTGACTTAGTAGCACTTTACAATATTCTATTACAGACTAACATAGAAATATCAATAGCAAACTGGACGTATAACTTTTTCTCCAAAAGGACTCTTACCTTAGGAAAACATGCCGTAGAAATACACTCAGGCTTACCTCAAGGTAGCTGTTTATCTCCAACATTATTTAATATATATACAGCCCAACTACACGAAATCAACAATCCTCACACGCACCTATTTCAATTCGCTGACGACCTAGCCATAGTATCCACAAACTCAAACAAAACAGCAGCAGTTCAAAATTTACAAGATAAAATAGCAGAATTACAGGTAAAGTGTCATAACTTAAATCTAAAGTTCAACTTAGAAAAGACAAAATTCATGTATATGTCCGCAAATAACCGACAACAGTTCAACATATCAATCAACAGCACAAACTTGGAACAAGTCCAATGCTTTAAGTGGTTAGGAAGAACCATCAGCGCAAACTCAACGGTCAAGGTACATATTAGCAACATTAAAAAAGCTGTAACTCCAGGTAAAAACCTCATTTCGAAATTAACATCAATTAAAGCAGGAATCTCCCCTAAAACCTCAATAAATCTGTTTAAAGCATTCGTCCGGTCCAAAGCTGAATATGCCAGCACCAGTTACGCCAATGCACCAAAAGGTTACAACAAGCAACTTCAAACGAGCGTTAATGAAACGCTACGGAGATGTCTAGGAATACCACCTAACACCCCAACACTTATGCGATACGCGCTAGCCTGCGAACTCCCACCTCTATCTAGAGCAGTGTGGCTGACAGCTAAAGAACTGGTCAAACAATGGTTCCTCAACCCGGCACTAAGAACCCAATTACAAGACAAACCGGCCATAAATTCAAGCTATAGTAGAACATATGAAAAATTCAAAGTAACCATAAACAACATAGACACAAATGTTGCCTTTAACAGACATAACAATATTACCCTTTTTCAATCTGAATTATCGAACTCAAAAAAAAATTTCTCCTCCACACAACTTAGAGCAATTTATAACCAAAAAATCAACACTTTGAAGGATGATGGCTACTACATATATGCGACTGATGCATCGGTGATGGCAAACAAAGTTGGATGTGCAGTGTACGTGGAAACAACCAATGTCTCATACCTTTTTAACATAGACGGAAATTTTACCTCAACCTACGGTGAGCTAGTTGCACTATCTCAGGCAGCTACAATAGCAAGCAACAGCGGGAACAAAAAGATAGCAATTTTCACAGACACCCAGGCAGCAATCAAAGCCCTCGACAATCACACCACACAGAACTTCCTTGTGGCAGAAATTCACAACAAACTACACAGATCCAACATTGAAAACATAATGATAGTATGGACACCCAGTCATGTTGGGATAACTATAAACGAAAAAGCCGACATTGCTGCAAAAACTGCAATTGATTTCGGTAAATCTCTCTCTCCTAAATTAAGCCCAAATGAAGCACTCCTAAAAATAAGCACCAGACTGTGGACTGAAACCAAAGACGAATTTAACAACAAACTACCAAACTGGGACCCTGACATTGCGGAATTTTGTACATTGAAAATAAACAATCCGTGGTTTAAAAACAAAAAACTGAACTTAGAAGCATACGACATAAAACTATTTAACAGAATTGCAACAGGACATACATACGGTAATACGTACTTAAACAAATTTCAGCATTACAGGTCAGATACCTGTAATACGTGCAACACTAAGGAAACGGCGGAACACCTTATATTCGACTGCAGTGCTTACAGAACTCTAAGAATTGAGTATACGCTTTTCCAAACGTACCACAACTTCAAACAAATTCTGCT
>NW_023470861.1:0-4713 GCF_013731165.1 Rhagoletis pomonella | reverse complement strand
TCATCTTCATCTTCATCTTCATCTTCATCTTCATCTTCATTTTCATTTTCATCTTCGTCTTCGTCTTCGTCTTCATCTTTATATTTTCCTTTATCTTGATCTATGTATATCTCCATTTACATATTCACCCAACCATTGTTACTAGGTCAGGTATTTGAATTTCCCTTCCTCATTGTCTTTATATTTAGGTTTCTTTACTGTTATTTTAATCTTTGCCTTTATCACTTTCTTCTTCTACATACTCAACTTTACCTTCTTCCTTGCATGAATCTTAGTCTACATAAATCTGATTCCTAAACTGCTGCTTAGCACATTTCTTTAATTCAGTATCAATATTAAAGCATACATTTAGGAGGCGTTTATATATAGTTTATACCTTAGAGGTATGGTTAGCCGAAAAAGGGGTGTAAAGAAAACATGATTGCCTATTTATATATAAGATATAGGAAACATGGCATGCCGACTTTTTTAGGTTTTAGTTGCGATCTTTTTTCGTTTACTATTAAAGCTGCTTTACTCTACATTCGTTCTGATGACGTTAGGCCATGTATTAGCTCTGATCCTATACTTTTCGTCCAAAATCTTGTAAAATGCATGATAAAAATATAGTACGTTACTTTTAAAATTCTTGACGTTTCCAAACATTTTAATTTTTAAATTTACTCACAAACTCACACACACATTTTCATTTTCAATCTCAAGCAACAACAATTTCGAACAATTTCAATTTTTTATTTTCAATTTTATATGATTTTAAAATGCTGGCAAACTTAAAAAAAAAAAGCATAGCCGACAAATTGAGAGAACGGTTCTACCTTGTTATGTTTTTATCATGGTAACATGTCAAACAGCAAAATTACTCTCTGAATTGAAAGTAAAAACTGAGCAACAACCGCAAAGTACTAGAACAAAAAAGCACTTTTCCTGTAAAAACGTCAAACAGCTTATCGCTTGATACTTTTCATGATTTTACCAGAAGAAAAAGTTCGGGTAAAATCTTCTAATTTCATTCTCTACACAACTCTCCAAAAAAGCGCTCTCATTTACAGGATTTTGGAGTACGCGAACATTTTTCCTGTAACTTCCTGCAAGTTCGTGTAAAAACTTTAAGTTCATAAAGTACTGGATCAGAGATATTCTTTTATATAAAAGTATTGCCACTTTATTCAATGCACATTCACAATTTTTGTGTTTTAAATTTGGAAAATTTTCGATAGTGCCATCGATAGTTTGCCACCAATATGCCGTAACTAACAAAAAATCTAAAATATCCGTAAGTCACATAGCAGGCAGCCAAAAAGCATATAAATACCAAAACTCGGAAAATGCAATTTTGTTTGTTTACAAAAATTGCAACCATATGTTTTGTGATTATATGTTTTCGTGTTGGATAATTTTTTCTGAGTAAAATTTTGCCAGTACAAAATGAACGCTTCTCTTGCATCAAAATGAACGCTTGCTCTCTCAATTTTTGTGTGTTGGATAATTTTTTGTCGTTATCGAACGCCATCCAGTAAAAATTTGGAAAACTATTAAAAATTTTTGACTTGTCGAACGCATCTAATGTATGTTAACGCATCGGTACGATACATTTTCTATTGATAAATAACCTTTATAAGAGAAATACAGCTTAATTTTTTCTACTTAGTAGCTCACTAATTACCTGATTTTAATCTTTAGCGCTAAAGCAACACTCATGGAATGCCAAACAAGTTTTACTGAACTCGCGCAGCATGCATCTAAACAGAATTCAATTTCCTTTTCAATTATTCATACGTAAGTACATAATTATATATTTATTTACATATAACTCAATTATATTTAATAATTAATATGATTGGAAAGTTAATCAGCTTATAAAAGTAGTTACAAATATGCATCAGTCGCGAAATACAAAACCTTTTTCTTTTAAATCCTTCCGCGCTTCTTCAATTTGTTGCTGCAACTCCTTGGCCGCTTGTGGACAGTCGTTGAATGTAAAGGTGCGATAGAGCACAACTGTGGCTGCATAAGCCTATAATTAAATAACATTTATAGCACATAATTTTTCATACATACTAATTTGTATACTAACTCCAAACAAAACCAGTAGCACAATCGGCAACAATTGGATTTCCAATTCCCACTTGGTTAACACAGGCGCCCGCAGATAACCAGCCACTATAGCTAGATAGGGTATTGCGAAAAGTCCTATATAGAGAAGCCAGCGTTGTAAATTTGTTATAGTCATTTTCTGCTGGCTAAATTTCAATGCGTTGGAATGTTAAAAAAATTAAATACAAATAAAACACTTGCGTGTTTTTTAAGTGCCGTTTGACATTTGCAATCAGCTGTTGGGCGAAATCGGTTATTGTCCGCCGTTGGCTGAATATTTCAACGGCGACGTTTTTCAATCACTATTGTGAATGAGCTGTAGTCCCGCTAGATGGCGCGCGCATTGTTATGCTCTGGTCAGAGAACGTATATAAATGGGAAGGCGCATTTTTATAAACGTTCTCTGTATTAACTATTGAAAATCCATACGAAAATGATTTTTCTCGAAAACATTGCGGAATTTTTGGGGGTTACTAAAATTGTAATAACATTTTTACATTTACAGTTTTTAACATTTATTTGTATCACTTTTTGTTTTGCTTTATTTCGCACACGATCTTCAAAAGTGACACAACTCAAAATTACACGTTCGTCAGAAAATGGGAAAAGCTATTTCGTAGGCTACGAATCGTAGCACATGCAAATCATATGAGCAAGGGAGGATTTACCTTAGGTTTTTTCAACAAATTATAACAAAAGTTTGCTCCAGCTTTTGCTTAGAGGTAAATAAGGTAAAAGTTCTGTGTACATTTTTTTGTGCATTATTTCGAAAATGTAAGTAAATGTTTAGCGCCTATGGTTGATACATTTTTAATTGTGTAGTATCTGGGATTACATAGTTTTAAAAATAATATTCACAAGTATGTATTTCAGCACTTCATTTATTTAAATGTAAGAAAGTAATTTGTTCTTCGCTGAGTTACATTATTTTAGTTTCCATTCACGCTCTCCGTAAATGATTTATTACCACTGAGCAAGGCTCATTCTCCAGCAAATTTTTGACACGACAACCAATTATTTGGAATTTTATATCGTCGGTCTGTACTTTTGCGCCAACAAAAAGCTAGAAGATTTGGGAAAAACAGGATATGAAATGTTTTGTTTTACTTTTTTCTATGTACATTAGACCTTACCCCCTGAGAATAAAAAAAAATTTTAAGGAAATTTCGATTTTTTTTTGCCGAGAGGTATTTCCAAACTAATCGTATGACAAAATGTTAAAAATTTGAAAAAGTCAAAATATAAAAAGGCTTTTCTAGATTTGCATAGCAATTAAATGACCCCTTATTCAGTAAAAAAAATTACAACTGTTGGTATTAGCGATTTAAAAATATTAGTAAACTTATGCGCTGGCGTGACGTTACAAAAAACAGAAGTGGATTTTCACTTCGATTAAAAAATTGAAAAACTCTGTGCATTGGGCAAGACTATTTGTATAAAAGCTTTTGTACTAATATTGGAAATTTTTAAGGTTAATTTTCCAGGTTGTGAAATATAAAAATCTTTTCTTGCTAGCGTTACGTTACTAAAATTTCCATTGAAAAAATTTTGTTAATTTTGTTCTTGAAAGAATTTTTAACGGGAAGAAAACATGCATTTTATGTCTAACGTACTTTTTATTTTGACATCAGCGCCACCAGCGGATTAATTTTTTGAAAACCTATGTCCTACTACGTTTCAACTAAATATGCGAAAAGTGAAACCAATCAGAGCATAAATACGGGTTTTCAAAATATCTCGACCCTAACCTACCTAACCAGACCATTTTTGGCAAAAAAATGTCATATGTATACATACATATATTATAACAAGTCATTTTTTAGCAAAAAACAAAACCGACGTCAATTCTCATTTAAAAAATTTAAGATTATCGTTAATTTCATATTTCCTTTAACAAAGGAATTAGCTTTAAATTACTGACATTAGGGTGGTACGTTATGGGAACAGGGCTCTGGTGGGTAAGTACTAAAATGGGTCCAAACCCCAAACCCCAGTCAATGGATTTTTACGTTCAGTAAAGAAATATACATATATATATTTTTTCGAAATTGACTTGCAAAAGTTCTGTAGACTTAGGAGTGTTCGGCGACTTTTTTCTTTTCTGACACGGTCTAATGTACATATGTACATATAAATATATGTATTTATGTATGTACATATATAGTAACTAACCTCAGGATTACTGCTCAAAGCCCACAGTTCATCTTCCTCAAGATTATTTCGGTTAATCTTTAATCCTGTGACGAATCGTAGCCTCTCTGGGTTGTAGGCGACTACCTGTAATTATTAAAAATTGTACATTTAAATATTTGCATTAGGAAAGAGCATCCAACTATTCTTATTTTTCATACTTATTTACCTTCAAATTATCTGAATCGTAATCGCTGTCCTCCTTCCAAGCGATCAACGCACTTGAACTAATCAAACTGCAATATAAATTACCATCATTGTCCATTGCTTCGGATTCACATTGTATGCCACGGCTGCCGATTATTTTAAACTGATCGTATAGCTCATCTTGCTTTTCTGAATTACTGGGAAGTGTCCAGAACGAAGCATTGTTTACCAAGGATAATGGTACACTTACTTCCAGAAAGCTATTAAGCGCGTGAAAATACA
>NW_023470860.1:0-4713 GCF_013731165.1 Rhagoletis pomonella | reverse complement strand
ACGACACGTCTCCCGAACCACATGAAGCTCCTCCAATTCAACTGTAACGGGCTACAGAGCAAGGTTGAGGAGATAACCGCCTTTATGTGTCGGCATGGTATATTAATAGCTGCGGTCCAAGAGACGAAACTGCACAGCAATTCAACTTTGTTGAATTGCGCCGGGTACAACGTGCACCGTCGAGATCGCGAGCGAGATAATGGTGGTGGCTTAGCGTTCATCACGCACCACACCGTGCAGTATCGTCTTATCGAAGCAGACATCGACCGCAGGGATACCACCCTAGAATGTCAGGGCATCGCTATCCGGTCAGGCGATGTCGAGCTCGAAATATTTAACATTTACATACCCCCTGTCACCTGCTGCCCGGCAGGATATCACCCTGATATAGGTGCGCTCCTGAGAGGTGAAAACCGTATGGTAGTAGGTGACTTTAATGCGCACCACGATCTTTGGCACTCAAGCCTGTCAAACGATCGTAGGGGAACAGACTTGGCTGAGCAGATAGACGATTCGACATTCTGCACAATGAACGACGACGCACCCACCAGGATTATGGGTAACTGCAGTAGCTCGCCAGACATCACAATAGTCAGCGCTGGTCTGATAAACAGCATAACGTGGCGACCTATGCTGACTCTAGCATCAGACCATCTACCCATAGTCATCTCGATTGATAAACCAACCGACTTTGCCTCCGTCAAACACCGGACCTATATCAACTTTTCCAAAGCTGATTGGAAAGGTTACGCGGAGTTTACTGAAAACCCCTTCGCAGCGCTCCCCACACCAACCGACGTCCACCTCGGTGAACGTAAGTTCCGCAGGGCTATCACTGCTGCTGCAGCTCGCTTCATACCGGCAGGATGTATATCGGACCCACGTCCAAACTTCCCTGCCGAAGCGGCTGTTCTACCTGATGAGCGTGATAGCCTTCGTCAGGCCGATCCCGGAGATCCCCGTATCAGGGATCTCAACGCGGAGATTCGGCAACTTGTAAACGTACATAAGCGGAAGAAGTGGGAGGAGCACCTGAAGACTTGTAATTTCACCTCTGGTGTGAGCAAGCTTTGGTCAACCGTGAGGTCATTGTCTAATCCGACGAAGCACGACGACAGAGTCGAAATTTCCTTCGGCGACCAAGCTTCGTCGGACCCGGAGAGATGCGCGAGCTATTTTAGCCGGCAGTTCATACTGCATCCTCCGGTAGACAAAGCCAAGCGTCGAGTGACCAGAAGGCTGCACAAACTGCCAACAAATTGTGCCCCCCTTGCTTTCACTTGCGGTGAAGTTCAGGTGGCCATCGGGAAGGCGAAAGCCTCCAAAGCCATGGGTCCCGACGGAATATGCATGCTGATGCTGAAAAATTTGGGTCCTGCGGGGGTAGCGTACCTAACGGAGGTCCTCAACCTGTCAATGGCCACTCTCATCATCCCAGACATCTGGAAGGTGGGGAGAGTGGTCCCACTGCTCAAACCGGGGAAACCCGCCAACAAAGGAGATTCGTATCGTCCGATTACACTCCTTTCCCCGGTAGCGAAGACACTTGAGGCCTTGCTACTCCCGTACTTCACAAACCACCTGACCTCAGCGAAGCATCAGCATGGTTTCCGTAAAGTGCACAGTACAACAACAGCACTTAACGCCATAAACACTCAGATAACTCGTGGCCTTAACGGCAACCGTCCCTGTGAGAGAACGATTCTAGTAGCGTTGGACTTGTCAAAGGCGTTTGACACCGTCTGCCATTCCACGCTGCTAGAAGATATAGAGGCCTCCTCTCTCCCACAGAGGCTCAAACGGTGGTCGGCAAATTATCTGAGTGGTCGACATTCGTCGGTAACATTTAGAGACAAAACGAGTAAGCAGCGAAAAATAAAACAGGGGGTTCCTCAGGGTGGTGTCCTTTCCCCGCTACTGTTTAACTTTTATATTTCAAAGCTCCCTCAACCACCAGAGGGAGTCTCGATTGTCTCCTATGCCGACGACTGCTCGATCATGGCGACTGGGAATGGAATTGATGACCTGTGTTTGAAAGTAAACGGCTATCTCTCCGAACTTTCTCGCTTCTTCACTGCAAAGTGTCTAGCCCTCTCCCCTACGAAATCCTCCGCGTCCCTGTTCACAACCTGGACGAAGGAGGTCAGGCTACCGCTGGGGATTCACGTCGATGACACACCAATTCCGACGGTGAATAACCCCAAAATACTCGGAGTAACATTCGACAGCCTGCTCTCCTTCTCTGCGCACTCAACCGCTATTCTCAATAAAGTACAGAGCCGCAACAAGGTCCTCAAGTCGCTAGCCGGCAGTACTTGGGGCAAAGATAAAGAAACGTTGCTGGCAACATACAAGGCAATAGGCCGGCCGGTTTTCAACTACGCAGCGCCAGTGTGGTCGCCAGGGACTAGTAGGACGCAGTGGACGAAGCTACAGACTGGACAAAATACGGCACTTAGGACAGCGACGGGATGCCTCCTGATGTCGCCTGAACATCACTTGCACGGCGAGGCGCAAATGCTCCCAGTTAAGGAGCACAACATAATGCTCTGCAAGCAGTTCCTGATCGGGAGCCACAGAAGTGGCCACCCAAACAGACAGCTGCTTGCAGAGGAGCCCTCGCCTAGGCACGTCAGGAGGCATCTATGTATATGAACTGACGGACGAAGTCCAGAGGTTCATTAAGCAACCTCTGGACCCGACAGCGTACAGACAGGCCCTGAACGGCATTCACAGAGACGCAGTCTCGAGTTATGTAGACTCTAGACCTGTGAATGCCGTTCTAGGCATACCACCCCCGAACATTGACGAGACAGAGCTTCATCTGCCTCGGGAGACACGCACTACACTTGCTCAACTTCGCTCCGGCTACTGCAGCAGGTTAAACTCCTACTTGAGTAGGCTGAATGAGGATGTGCCGAACGAATGTCCGGCATGCGGAGAGACCCCACATGACTCGAACCATCTCTTCGCATGCCCGGAAAACCCGACAACCCTAACGGCCCTGTCCCTGGGGACAGATCCCACAGAAGCTGCACGCTTCCTAGGGTTGCCGTTAGTGGAACTTGACGACAACGACTGAGATACCAACCGATCTGGGCGGAGATTGTTGTAAGCTGTAAACTGTCTTTTGCTGTTAAAAACCTAATTTCTACTAATCAGCATGGGTTCGTCGCTAACCGCTCAACAGTCACAAACTTGGCTATTTTCAGTGATTACTGCTTATCTGCTTTTGAAAACAAAGCTCAGGTGGATACCATCTACACTGACTTCTCGAAAGCTTTCGACAAAGTATCACATCGTTTACTTCTGCTGAAACTGATCTCTTTTGGATTTCATTCGACATTTTTGTCTTGGGTTAAATCCTACTTAACTGATAGGCGCTGCTTTGTAGTAGTCGATAATGCAACCTCAAAACCGTTCATCGCGTCCTCGGGTGTCCCTCAAGGCAGCATTCTCGGTCCCCTATTTTTTGTGCTTTTCATCAACGATATCAGTTCTTGTTTCAAATTTGCTAATTACCTACTTTATGCTGATGACCTTAAAATATTTGCAACTATCAAAAACCTTTATGACTCAGCCAACCTGCAATCGGACCTGAACAGAGTTCATGATTGGTGCTGCAAAAATCAGTTGACGCTAAATATCGGCAAATGCTTTCATGTATCTTACAGTAGACATCTCAATACTTTGCATACATCATATTCTATCTCTGGCTCTGTTTTGCAATCTGTGACCCAAATGAAGGACCTTGGTGTTGTCTTTGACTCCAAACTCGCATTCAATAGTCATGTCGATTACATCCTTTCGCGCTCATACTCGATGTTAGCTTTTATCCGCCGAAACTGTCAGGCGTTTACGAACCCTTACACTCTTAAAACTCTGTTCTGTGCACTTGTCAGGTCAAGACTGGAGTATGCAACGTTTATTTGGAGGCCTTACACTAAAATTCTAGCTAAACGATTAGAACGTGTTCAAAAAGTTTTTATAAAATTAGCTCTCCGTTCATTAAATTTTTCTTTGCCACTTCCTTCATACTATTCTCGCTGCCAACTAATCAACCTTACAACACTGGATAACAGAAGATCCATTTTAGCGTGCACGTTTGTCGTTAACATCATAACTGGCTCAATTGACTGCCCTACTCTTCTAGAAAAGATTGCATTTAATATTCCCTCTAGAATCCTCCGCCATTGGGATTTCTTTAAAATAGGTTTCTCTAGAAGCAGTTATGGTGCCAACGCTCCGATCTCTAGAACGTGTGCTGATCTTAACCTAGTCTTCAATGCTTTGGACATTGATTTCTCACAATCAGGCCCTGCCTTGGTTACTCATCTGCGAACATTTTTCTCTGCGCTATACCACTAGCGATGTATTTAATCTTAGCTCTTGTGAACTTAATGTATTTAAAATTTATCTTAATTTTTAAGTTTTAGTAGCACTTAATTAGTGTTAGCTGAGTAGTCTGTAAGAATATTCTGTATTCCAAGACTGAAAATAAATAAATAAAAAAAAAACCCGACAACCCTAACGGCCCTGTCCCTGGGGACAGATCCCACAGAAGCTGCACGCTTCCTAGGGTTGCCGTTAGTGGAACTTGACGACAACGACTGAGATACCAACCGATCTGGGCGGGGTTGTTGTAGCCGCTACAACAACAACAACAACAAATTGTGGCGCCACAATCTAAAATCGTGGTATTTCATTCCGAAA
>NW_023470859.1:0-4715 GCF_013731165.1 Rhagoletis pomonella | reverse complement strand
TTGGACGCGCGTACCAATGCGAAAGACCAGACACAAATGGACACTGCGGCGAATGCAGGCAGCAGTCGCCGACGCCGGTACAAGTGTGAGTAGGATGTGGCAACATGTGGCGGCAAGCAAGCGGACAGACAACGCAATGTGGCATAAAATGTGGCATAAATGAAATCAAATAAAAACTTGGCAAGACAAACTTGGTTTAGCAATGCGAGACAAAAACAACAACAACCACACAACATCTTTAAAAAAACATACACTAGGATTTGTGTTGTTGCAACATTTCGTACGACAAGCTGTAGCCAGCAGTGGTCGTTAGTGCTGCCACAGTAGTCGTTACTCATCTTAACGCAAACACTAATGACATTGCAACGCATGGCCACATAACTTGGCCACGCATGGACCTACATACATAAATGCAAAGCTACTCTTCACTAAACATTTTTATTTGTCGCAAGCTGTTGCTGGGCGTGTTTCAACTTATTTCACATACAAGCATACACACTTACTTGCATACGTGCCTTTGTTTACATAGTTGTTGGCAATTGTTGCACGTAGCACATTAAGTAAGTAAACAACATTACAGCATACAAATGCCAAAGCAATCGTAGGCAAAGTTTCTCAGCATCGCATAGAACTTGCCAGTCAAATGATGAAAGCGAGTTACCACGCCAAATTGACTTTTAATTTTTATGAATCTTCTGCGAAAGAATTTGCTGCTTTGCTTCTGGGCTTCGAGCGAGTCATTGGGCGGCGCTGCCGAATGCTCCCTCAACGCCAAAACAACGGGTAATTTATCAACTGCAGCAACTTGCAACAAGCGTTCGCCTTGCCTTGTAGTTCAAGTTGTTGACACTAAAATTGCTGCTGCATGGTTATTGCCTGTTGAAATTGCTGTTTGGCTAGCATCCTTTGACTTGCGCGCACTTACATATATGTATGTCTTTCCGGTGGTCATGTTAACTGTCCACCTCGTCGCCATCAGCTGCGACATTAGGCAGCACAGCAGCAAAAGCACTCGAAGCTAGTAGCGACGTTATGCGTTTGCATGCTACGATAGTTACATACATACATATATTGCTACTAAAGCTACTGTTGCTGCAATTTCTATATGTAGCTTCTATTGCCTGCTACTTGCCACACACACATTGTCTCGGCTTCTTTAATGGCGTTTATGCTATCATAAATCATTTTTGTCCTGACTTTGGTTGGAATTTACTCATAAAAACATACACGTATTCAGCTACCAAGTAGAGGTCGCTAAAATGACTCGCATGCGGTAGTTAACTATATACCGTCAGCAGCTAATGGCGATTTCCGAAAATCGTAGTACATATTCGTACTAATTTTGCGGATGTCGGAGATCATCATTCCTGTTTTGTTGCTTCACATATTGTAAGACTCGGAAAATGGTAAACCAAGTCACAAACAGGGACATATCTAACGCGCAATGGAGCGCTCGCAACAATCGTAGTTTTAAATGTCCGCTGAACACCCAGGTTTTGTTGAAATCTCTTATCTGATGTAAGTTAGGCGTGGCCATTACTGTCAAGCAGCGTTCCTATTGCGTCTTAAGTGAGAGATCGGTTGTAATGGCTGGCTACTTTTAGGAAAAGGCGCTCCCAGACGTTCTGTAAAGTTTAGCTATAAGGCTGTAGACAGTTAGAACACCAATGTTTTCAGATATATTATCCCTTCTTAAGCAAAATAAGCTATCGACTAACCTTGTCGAAGATTGCTTAGAGATTATAGAGTTCGTTCATTGCACCCATCTTTAATTTGCAAGAACTTAGAAAAATTCTCTCAAGAGCAGTGGTCATTGAAAATGAAAACGCTGCTTTCGCGTGGAACGGTTCCAAGTTCCGAGAGAGAATAGCTGAAACCTACGCCTGGAAAACCCCACAGCAGTCCGGTGAACTAAATGAGCAGCTAAGGCAGGATGTCTTCAGGAAACTTCTCATCTATTGAACTTCGAATCATCTGTGAAAATGTCTCACTGTCTACTGGTGGGCAATAACTTTCCACTCATGCAATAATGAAATTAAACCAAAAGTGTCTTGATAGATAGATTGGCGCTACATATATGCTAGTGTTTGGCCTAGATTGTTGTCACAAAATGGGGATAGTTTTACGCCGACTCCGAATGGCGATTTTAGATTTTCTGAGCTGTTTCAGGTCAGAAATACACTCAAAGTTTTGCCCTTGCCTGCCGAGAAACAACCTTTTTTCTAAATTTGTTTTTTGCGATGCTGCTTTGAACAGGGCTTGAACCCAGGCCCTGCGGAATATTAGCGCGCACTGCTAACCACTACACCATAGTGGCCGCCAAAAATGTCTTCGGGGGTTATAATTTCCGATAACCATAGACTAGAGTTTTTTCTCGAAATTCAACTTCATATTAGACTGTTTCACGAAAATACGAAATCAGATATCGATCCGGTTACCAATTTTTTTTTCATAAATTGGCTTTAAAATCGGCAAGCAATAGCGTGTCTCGCAGGCCTTTTCTTAGATTTTTCGTATAATGAGTAACTGACCCAAGAAAATATTACCTATAGAAACAAAAAATGAAAGCAATGTATTCTTGAATTCATTTCTTTTTAGTTCCAAATATGTATTTATTTTTTTATTCTTATTTCTGTTTTTTTGTCTTAATTATGAAACAGATTCTATGAAGGGTAGAGCACGATCAATTGACGCAGAAAGTTTATTCAAGTTGAAAATTTGAGCGCAAATTTACAGAACGGTTGTAGGTGAGTGTGCAGAGATGCTTGCTATTAGATATTTGCTAACTTCCAGAAGGTCCGTGCTCAAATCCCGGCAACGTGTTAAAATCATAATGAAAAATTTTGTTTTGTATCTCCGAATTATGAAAAAGCATCTTTGAAGTGCAGAGAGCATAAGCGTAATTAAACAAAAAAATCGTCAATTAAAAATTTGTTTAATGTAAACAAATGTGTGGTAAATATTACCAAATCATTGTTGAAAATTTCAACCATGGCATTGTAATATTAAACAAAAACTCCTGTCATTCCTTTTTTAGTTTGAATTTCGTAATATTAAACAATTGTTGGTTGATTTTTTCTCAGTGTATAATCGCAAGTAGGGGTCTATATTACCGCAGTCGGGCCGATTTAAACGCCTACCAGTGAATAACTCCAACAAGCCATGGAATATGTCTTGGCACCTTAAAAGAGTATGGACAAGAGCATCAAAGAGCCTTCAAAGCCATCCGAAAAATTACAGTCACTAAATTTCTTTTTTGGCTTAAAATCTGACTTATATAATCCTTCTAACCAGTCGGCTTTGGCATCAGTACAATTGATTGCTAACAGGAAAAATGATGTAACGAAGTAAACCGCTAAACAATAAATTTTCCACGCTTCCGCCGCCAGTGGTGCTGCCACCGTTTTTCCAAACCAAATCAACGCGGGCATACGTTCGTAGGCATCAAAGTATAATAAACGATTATAATTAACTTCAAAACTTCGACTCAGCAAACAGCAGTGACCAGGCAAAGGCAAAGTGTTACTCCTTACAGCATACATATATGTATATATATATATATGCATGTATGTACATTAGGGTGGTCCAAAAACAGTAAAGTGAAAATCGTAATGCTCTCACCCCCTAGGATTGTTCTACATCGAAAACAGGTATACCCCTATTTTTTTTATTTTGAAATCAAAAAGATATTTAGAGGTCGCTCAAAGCGCTCAAAGTTTTCCATGCAGTTTTATATGGGAAATATAAAATTTTTCATAGAAAGGGTATAGAATTCTTGAAAATCAATATTTTTCGATCGGAAAACTCTGGTTCTCTTCAGGAGACTTTCAATAATAATACCCAATTGTTTATTTAACCATTTTTTAATACTAACGATTTTTTATTGGTCACCCCATTGTATTTTTCGGGGTTTTTGTGGGTTTTTGACAGACCTATAAATAAATAAATACAATTGGGTATTATTATTGGGAATCTCTTGCAGATAAACAGAGTTTTCTGGTAGAAAAATATAGCTTTTTAACTATTCTATACCATTTCTACGAAAAGTTGCTTTTTCCCCATATAAAATACATGGAAAATTTTGGGAGCTTTGAGCGAGCTCTAAATATTTTTTTATTGCTAAATAAAAAAATAAGGGTATACTTCTTTTCGGTATAGAACATTCCTTTGCTTTTTCACATGCATTTTTGGACCACCCTAATGTACATATGTATACTATGTATGTATGTATGTAAGTACCTCACTCACTTCGTTCAACTCGAGGAATCAACACCCAGCTGCCCACTCACGCGCTGTCACACATTAATTATGCCATCCACCTCTTTCGCCTTCGCCACCGCCTTTCACATTTATGTATGTATGTATGTGTTTTTTCTTCTATTTTGTTTTTGTTCTTATTGTTTTAAACGTTTCTACTGATTAATTACGATTTTTTATTAAATGAATCGACTAAGCTCAGCCGCTATTGGGTTTAATGCTAAAAATGTGTAAGGAAGAGGGCGCAAGAATTAATTGGGCGCAAAGAGGCGCGAGTTGGATTCGGGATGCAGACGACAGCGGAAGAGTGGAGAGCCGGCAAAGCGCGACTGTAAGAAAAATGATGCCTTCTGATTACGTTAGGCATCTAATCAAGCATTTTGCGGCCGCATGTGCGCCTATGCATGTTTGTAGGTGTGTGTGTGTGTGTGTGTGTGTGTGTGTGTGTGTGTGTGTGT
>NW_023470858.1:0-4715 GCF_013731165.1 Rhagoletis pomonella | reverse complement strand
TAGCCAATTATGGTATTCCAAGGTAGCAGTATCTCAACCATCGAATTAAAAAAAATTTAAAACACATTTTAAAAGGGGTCATCTTGATCACCCGGGGTTGAGCATTTAGGACTGCAATGCCTAAATCTCAAATTCCAATCCGGGCCAAATGCAACTTCGATAAGCAAATCAAATAAATTGGCCTTACGGTTGATCCCCAAGGTTGAAAAACCTTAGCAACAATTCCAAGTAAGGACTATTTTAGTTGCCAATAAATATATATAGACGATTGGAGATTACGACAGAAAACTAATTAACGAAAAGAGTCCCGTTTCAAGCGGCAGAAGGTTTCCGGGCCGATATGCCTGAAATCCGAATTCATAAGCAGGAAACTCCATCTGTCAATGCCGAAACTTTGTCCGATCACCAATCCTGCATATAATTAAATAAATATCTAAAAAGCAAAACGATATAGATTGTTCACCATTGAAAAGAAGCGCTATAACACAATAATTTCCTAAAACCTTGACCTACACGTTCTCGAAGCGAACTTGGTGAGCCTTATTTCACCATAGAAATAAACCTTAGCAAGTTAAGCATCATAATTTGGGACTGACCTTGCGAGATTATTCGTAGTAGGATTAACCTATTAAGTTTCACTAGCTTCGGCCAGGGCCCCACGTTGGGCGCCAGTTATGTAATGAGCAATTTTGGGTAGCCAAAATAAAAGCTGTGTCTTCGCGTTCTGGGAAGGACTATGTCGGGGCGGGACCCTTCAACAAACTAGCTAGCAGCCGGCTGGGGGAGTTCTTGACATAGCTTCTTCCAGTACCCATTACAAAACAATGATTTCAGAGTCCCGGATTACCCTACTAATTCGAACTGAAATTAAACACTGTGTTCACATAAAACTAACTGCCACGGATCTTACTTGTACGTCAAAATCAATGGAAAGTCAAGAGTATCTATAGATGGAATTAGATTGCGGGTGCTTGTCTTCGCCCTCCCTTCCAATGATTCGGGTAGCACTTCATTTTCCCCAAATCCCCAGTGCAACTTTAAACGACCCACATTACCAACAAATAAGAAAAGCAATTAGCACATTCTGATGTACAGATGAACTTACATATTTATTCTACCAAAAAAAAAAAAAATCTTATACTCTAAGTCTTACAGAGCTATACTATGAATAGGAGCGTTCGAAATTCAAATTTGGAAATAAAATTTAACTCCAATTATTTCAATTAATTATGAACTATCCCTTTTTGTTAAATTATCTAAATAAAAATCTGCTTAACCAGTAATTAGGGTTGATATGTACAGTTCGCCGTAAATTCGGGAAAAAAATATCGCATGTAACTTTATTTTCTTTTCTCGCATCACATTATCACTAAATAGTCTGCTTCTGTCTATTAACATAACGCAAGGAAAATTAACATGCTTTCTAAAAATAACTCTAAGTGAATTTTGCAATAGCATATATGTAACAACAAAAAACTGGTTTTAGAATTCCGCCCCGTTGACGCAAAGCAAGGTGTATGTACGTGTGTTCGTCAAACTCACTGAGAGGACAACAATAGGACGGCTTAAGCAGAAACAAGGGGTACATCATGAATGGCAACAAAAATATAGTTGGCGGCCGACTGTTATACGCTTGGATTAAGTGTTATACGATTGCCTGCTTAGCTTACGCCGACCCTATACCTCAACAACAACCACGTAATATATAGCGGGAAGGAGAAACAACATAATGACTTGGATTAACATTATGGGTAATTAATAAACATTTCTGCGCCCCGGTTAGGAGAAATTTAACGCAGACATACACATACATATGAATATACAAATTTCCGAATTAGGAATTAAATGACTTACCCACACATCCGGAATCGCTGAAAGGCCTTTCGTAGAATTCCTGGTGGTGTTGGCGAAGATCTGCTAGGGTGGTGGTGATTTGAATGCACTTTTGATGAAATTTACATGGGTGTATGTATGTGTGTTTGCGTATACATAAAATTTTGTTTTCGCATGACCTACGGTAATTATATCTACATATATATATATACACGTATAGATCTGTATATATATATACATATATATAATTTTGGGTCAAAACAAAGCCAGATTTTCCACTAAAATTTTACGTTTATATTATTTCACTATTTGGTTTAGTTTGTTTCTTTCCTTTTTAATGCCTTAAACTGCTTCTTTATTGCTGACTTACTTTGCTTTTCTTATTCCATTAAGTTTTTTTTTTTTGAGAGTTTGAACGAGTTCCGAAATTAATTTTTAATTTAATTTTTTTTTTGTTTTTTTTTTGCTACTACCACTTTCACGAATTACCTATATAAAAATTCCCGGATTAGGCTAATATTCCACTAATTTCTTGCATTCTGACCTATCTACATATAATTATGTATGTATATGTTATACATATATGCGCATACATATGTGCACTACCTTCATAGGTACAGTTTCACACCTTTTTTTTCTTTTTCAACAAATTTTCGATGCTTTAAGCTTTTTTTTTGTTTTTTTGTTTTTGTATATATATATATACTTATATCGGTTTCTAGGAATTTCACGTAGTTTTAAAATCTTAGCACTTCTCTACAATATTTTCAATCTTATTTTTATTGAAATTTTTGTTTTTTTCCCTTTTCGCGACGGCGACCGTGAATTTTTCGATTTTGTCCCAAGTTTTTTTGCCGAGATTAATTTTGAAACCGCGTGAGTATGAGGGTGATCGGTGACTGACGTAGGGTATTCAATTTTTGTTGAAGCCAGCCGATGGCGACCCTTGCTGGTCACTTTGGGTCTTCTGTGCGCCCAGTCGCGGATCCGTACTGTAAATAACCGTGTCTAAAAGTTAGACATACAAATTCGTGAGTACATAGGGAATGTAATTTTTGAGCTGGTACGCATGTATGTGCATATACACAAATGTCTATGACATGGTATAATATTTGCACACATCGCGCACCGTCTTCAAAAGAGTCACAACTCAAAATGACACGTTCGTCAGAAAATGCAGAAAACTATTTCTTAGCGCATGCTAATCATATGGGCAAGGGAGACTTGACCTTCGGTTTTTTCAGTAAATTATAACAAAAACTTGCTCCAGCTTTTGTTGAAAGGTAAATAAAAGCTCTGTGTACGCTTTTAGTGCATAATTTCAAAAATGCCAAATTTTGAGTTGCGTCACCTTTGAAGATCGTGTGCGATATGTACGTAAATAAAAAAAATGGTGCAAGTTTTATTTACCTGGCTTCAAAGGACTTAGATAATTTTTGGAGATGCTCCAACCCAAAATAAATGGAACTCCTATTCATCCAAACGGATAGCGAATTTGCGCGTTTAATTAATCTCCAAAGCCTATCAAAATTTGAAATTTGTAGTTAATTGCTACATCTTAATAGGCTTGGGCATAATTGCTTGCTTTTGGCTGAAAAGAAATGAGTTTCACTTACAAATTTCGCTCCTAGTGATCTGGTCAGGGTGGTGGTCCGGTTGAAAAGACCGATTTAGACTCAAAAACCTGCTTATATCTATTTCGATTTTCGAGAATCTTGGATTATTGTTCAGTGCCTTGTTTCTTTTTTTCGTTTTCCTATTCTAACAGCGAAATATGCATTCACAGGAAGTAATGTTAGACATTAGCAACATGTTGCGGCAATAATTCCGGCAACTTGCCCGTACTATTTCTTTGCACCAAACAAAATATTCTTATAAAAAGAAACCCCAGTCGACCATTACAAAACCCGATAACTTGTCGATTGATTAAGGAGGAGAGTTAGAGGGAAAAGGGCGACTAAGGACGAATGTCTTTAGCACTAAAAGTACCAATCGGTTTTCCATGTAAATCTTCGAGAATATAGTAGTTATTTCCTAATTTTTGGCAAACTCGAGCTTTTATGAACAAGGGTGCTAATTTGGCATTAAAACGCTTTTCAAAATTACTTTGGGCAAAATTCCTTCTATATACTTCTTGGCCTATTTGAAAATTTACTGGTCGGGATCACAAATTGTACTGCGCCACATTGCGCTCGTATGCTTTCGTGCTATGATCGCGCAAATCCGCGCGCAATAATGCCATTTGGTCTTTTCTATATAAAGGACAGCTTGCCTCCTCCAACGAGTCAAGATTCCTCAGGAGCTGGTATGTTGAGCCATGCGTGATCATGTTTAAGCCGAACAGTGCAAAAAAAGGCGAGCAACCTATAGATTGGTGCACGGAATTTCTCAGTGAGCAACTGATACTGCTAAGATTTTCATCCTATTTCGTTTGATCAGTTTTTAAATAGGCCCTAATCGCAGCAATTAATGAACGATTAACCCGTTCGGACGCATTGGCCTGGGGAGAATATAACGCCGTGTACTTGTGCTGAATCCCCAATTTGGTTAAAAACGCGTTGAAATCAGTGGCTTTGAATTGTACACCGTTATCGCTGACAATAACTTCCGGAACACCGAAACAATGGAATATGTTGGCCAACAGAAAGTCTTGCATCATATTGGACTTAAATTTCTTTAAAGGACATAGGCAGTGGTATTTGGAAAAGTGATCCAGAACGATTTATAGGCCAACGTTACCCTTTTTGCTCCTGGGATAGGGACCTAAGATATCTATGTAGAGCCGCTGAAAAGGCCGACATGACTCCGCTTGCTTTCCCATCGGTGGTTTCAAAATAATATTTGGGGCTTTGGTGGTTTTACACACCTCGCAGCTTTTGACA
>NW_023470857.1:0-4715 GCF_013731165.1 Rhagoletis pomonella | reverse complement strand
AAAAAAGGAAATTAAATTTTATGGAATTAGCCATACGCAGATATGGCAATACCTCGAAAATTGCGCACTTTCTTTACCCTATTTGACATTTCCAATTGTCACTATTTGTCAACTTTCAGGTTACGATTTTCGATTGGAATTGTTGGCTGCTAGGAGATTTCGATAGCCCCGTGAAGAGGTAATTTTTCTATAAATTAATATTTAAATACAGAATTTCAGAATTTCCTTTGTAACAAAACTCCACAAATGCGATACCATTTAAAGACAAATGTAAGCATTCAAATCCGTTTCCGTTGCAGATTTTTGGTGGTTGAACGCAAATTACATAACGCAGTACTAACTCATCACAATGTCCCAAGCTCCAGTACGTGTATCGCCATTGATTAAATTCGGCCGGTGGTCTTTACTACTTGTAGGCGTAGGCTATGGTGCCTTCCATCAAAACAGATTATCAAAGAAGGAAGTAAAGGTGCGCGAAATCGAAGCACAACAAAAGGAGGTGCGCGATGCTAAATTGGCCGAAGAGAAGAAACGTGCGGCTGATGCGGAAGCTCGTGCTCTGGCGGAACTCTCCAAGCCAACTCCAAAGAAATAAACCATTTCCACCCGAAGGATTTATAGTATAGATTATGCTCACCACAATCGAAATGATGCGAAGTTAATAAACAAAATATGTAATAACATCAATTGATTGTGCATGCCAATTTTTGGAAATCGTGACATTCAAGGCTTATATTTCGCAGTACTGCGACCGGTGTTTATTAATTCTTATTTAAAACAGACGGATTTTTGAAATATATGTATGGTGTATGTGATGGATTTAAAGAAATCGTCGGTGAACTATTTGTGAAAGGTACTTCGTTTATCATCCGAGGAATATCTAGATTTAGCTACGTAACACCATTGTACACTCAAATAAGATGCCATTTAATATTTTAGAGTTCTGTAGAAATTTTGCTTGGTAGATGAGCGTACAAAATATGTAACCATTTTCATGAGGTTTTAAAATTCAATAATGGGATGATTAAGGATTTTGTTATTGCTATAGCCACAACTGCGGATAAGTACTGTTTAAATGAAACTAGGAGACGGCGTATGATAGTCTAACTTGCTATCGTGGTCAAAAAACAGCAATTTCAGTAGTTTTTTAATTAAATATTTAGTCATCCGTTATTGAGAGAGTTCATTTTTCTTTACTTTTGTGTTGCGTTAGTTACATCAAATATCTTAATTGCAGTTATGCAGTTTTATTAATTAAGCGAATGCTCTAATCAGAAAACCCGCAACTACTTGTCAAATTCGTTTCCAATAAGATATCCACAGCTGATTGCAATCATGCAGTCAAGTTCCAGCTTAGTATTGCCATATCTTTTCGAAATGTAGAAATAAATAATTATGCAAATACATTTAAAAACTAGTCTGGCAGCGTTCTGATACTCAACTACCTGCTTGTTGAAATCCCGCGAAATTGCAGTTTTGAGTGAAAATTGTTGGATCAATAAAACTAAAGTATATTTCGCCTAATTTATTTGGAGCAAAATTAATCAATACATGTAGCATGGCGAACAGCTCGCTTTTTGGTGGTTTTAATGCAGTAGGAGGTACCAAAAATAGCAACAACCAAGTTAAGCAGCCTGTGCAGTATGCAACGCCAGGGCCCTTCACAAAGTCAAAACTTTTTCAGGATTGTCCGGAAGCGGATATACGTGTGCTCAAGGAAGCAGCCGCCAAAGTCGTTGCCCAACCTGGTAAGCTATTTACCATGTACATAACACTTCTTAAATTTGATTTGTCAATTACATAATTTCGCTGTAGCATCGGTTTTACTGCACTCGCCCTTATCGACAAAATGGTCGCATTTAACAACAGGCTGTTCCGCTTTGGATAACTGTTTACGAGGCGGTATCGTAACGCGTGGTATAACAGAAATTTGCGGGGCTTCGGGTGTTGGAAAAAACACAATTGCTTCTGCAATTATCTTTGACGGTACAACTACCTATACATCTTGGCGGTTTGGGCAAAGCAGTTGCCTTCGTTTGCACTGAAGACGCATTTCCTTCAAAGCGTCTGTTTCAATTGGCCAAAGTATTTGAAAAGCGTTTTCCCGAAAACCAAACCAACTATATGGGAAATATTTTCATAGAACATGTACTAGAAGCGGTAAGAGCAGTGAATAACTAAATGTTTTTATACCATTTTCCATTCTCTTTCTCTCGATGGCACAGAATGACCTATTGCAGTGTGTGGGCGCGCGATTGGCAAATTTAATGGAATCAGTAAGCATTGGCCTTATTATAATAGACTCAGTGGCAGCAATTTTTTCGCACTTACAACAACTACATTAAGCGTGCGCGTGACATGCGCAACCTAGCCAACCACCTGCTGCACTACGCTGATAAATATAATTGTGCGGTGGTTTGTGTGAATCAAGTATGTACCTAATTAATATGTATGCTGATCAAATAATTATTGTCAATTACTTTGAATTTGTAATCAAATCTTTAGGTCGCCACTGCGAGTGATGCCGCAAAAGAAACACCATGCTTGGGTTTAGCTTGGGCTCATTTAGGGCGAACACGCATAAAACTATCCAAAGTGCCGAAAGAAGTAAAAATCAATGATGATTTATTTACAATACGCCGATTCGAAATTGTATACTCGCCAGATACACCAAATGAAGTGGCTGAGTTTTTAATAACTGCCGGTGGCGTGGTCGATGTTCCTGTATAGTCAAAATACAATCATCCAAATGCACTTGTAAGTAAGACTTAAAATTTGTATTTAATTAATATATTTATTTGCCCTTTCGCATATGTAATTTTGTTATTCGCATAGTTATTGTTAAGCTTATAATGCTCATGTTTTGTACATTCAATAAATAGTTAAAGTTTGAATAATGTAATTTAATACATTCAATATTTGTAAACACGTACAATTGCACACACAACTGTGTGTGTTACAAACTATTTTTTATTTTATTTTTTATCGAATAAATTGAAAATGAACTCCCACGTAAGCAAAGTTCGGCTTGGGTAAGAATTGTGTTGTTGCTGCAGCCTGTAGGTTCATAAATACGTACATGCAAATTGCCATACATTCATATCACACCCTAAATCAAAAACAGGCACATAAAGAAGGTGGTGAAGAAGAAATTATAGCAGGCTTAGATGTATGATCTGTGAATTGTTTTATGCATATAAGTCAAGCTTGAAAAAATTTTCATTTGTGACTATTTTTGATTCAGGGTGTGATATGCTCCTGCAGCTTTTTCGTATACATTAAATTTTTTTGTCTTCCTAATTCTTTTACATATTTTCATTTATCACATTACACCCAAGTTAACATCGATTTCGTTTACTTTCATTTTCCCTCTTCAATATCTTCAATAGTATGTACTTGCATTTCTATAGTGTTCATATTCGAATTTCGTGTGTATAGTTTAGTTAGATATTATATTTACAATTACATAATAATTAAGATAAATTTGTATATTTTACTTTTTTAAGCGGATTTATGGCAACACTTAAGCAACAATTGAGCGTTCCTTAACACTTACCTAAGTTGATTAACTGCAGCGAAATGGGAAAATGATATACTATGTACAAGTATGTGTGTACATGTTTACACATCTACTTTTCAATAAGCAAAAGTATTAGCAAAACTATATATTTAAATTTAATTCGATTGTTCAATGTTTGTTTATCTTAACTCTTACACATCTATGTATGTATGTAATACATAATATGTATGCACATCCGTGTACGTACAACATTATTCAGTTTAACTTAAGGTACTAATCTATCCATTCATTAATTGAGCTTCTTTCCTGCGCCCACAGTTTGTTCTGTAAGCCAGTTACATACATACATACTTAAATTCAAGAAAAAGTATATTTTGTTCATTTTTGTGTTCTATTTAATTTTTGGCACAGTTCAATTTGACTGGAAGTTCGCTTCACAAAATCTTCCTTTTTAATTTTCAACATCGCGCATCTCTGCATCCTTGTCCTCCTCATGCTCTTCGTAATCATGTTCATCGATAATTGGCGACTTTACATCTGTTTCCTGTTCCATCACCATCTCTTCTTTTGCCATATCTGCCCCACTTTCTTTCTCCACCTTTAGCTGGTTTTCTTCGCTTGTCTTTGCTGCTGTACTCGTTGCTTTTTGCAACTCTTTCTCGAGGCTACTACCATTTCGTCTTCCAGCTGCATCCGTTCTATCCACATTCAATTTGGCACTGAGTAGCGCATTCGATATTTTCGAGGCGGCCAATTTGCTTTCGAAATCCATGTCGCTAAAGTGCAGTGGACTATGATTGCTGGCAGCGCGCAACAGGCTTAATTGCAGTTCCCGATGCTGTGGCGATTCCTCTAATTTGATTTCGAGTTTCTCTGTCTGCTCCAAAGGTGCGGCTGGCTCAACAGTCAGCGGGATGGCGTGTTGTCGATGATGAGCATGCGAATGCGAGTGATGGCCAACACGATGGTGGTGGTGGGGGTGATGGTTGTGCTGTTGTTGTTGTTGGTGATTATGCGGATGTTGTTGTGCATTCTCTACGTTTTTGTTGCTCGACTTCCCACTGGTACCTGCAGTTTTCGGTGTTGTTACGCTGTCGCCTCCTCCACCGTTGACCAGTGCTGCGCTGTTGCTGTTTACACTCGCTGCCGTTGAATTTTTTGCGGTTTTCTCCAGTAGCGCATTTAGTTGTTTTTT
>NW_023470856.1:2844-4716 GCF_013731165.1 Rhagoletis pomonella | reverse complement strand
TGGTGTAGAACTTTGACCTTTTCCCACCGATTGAGTAGAGATAAGTTTTCATGGTTCGATTCAGGAAGAGACAACAGGGGGGATCCCTTAAGGAAATGCCCGGGGGTGAGTGCGGTAAAATCTGAGGGGTCCTGAGATAGGGGAGAGATGGGTCGTGAGTTTAACACGGCTTCTATTCTGATTAATAGGGTGGTAAACTCTTCGAAAGTGAATTTATGTGATCCGGCAGTCTTCTTGAGATGCGTTTTGAAGCTTTTGACTGCGGATTCCCATAAACCACCCATATGAGGGGCGCTGGGGGGGAATAAATTTCCAGTTTATACCTTGAGCGGCATATTTTTTGACGATTTCCCGGGATACTTCTTTCGAGAAGGTGATAAACTCCTTCTCAGTGGCTCTTTTGGCACCGACAAAGGTTTTGCCGTTGTCACTCATCATGGTGGCGGGATAGCCTCGCCGGCCAACAAAGCGAGCAAATGCAGCCAGAAAGGCCTCTGAAGTTAAATTCGAGCACAACTCAAGGTGAACCGCTTTTGTCGTGAAGCATACAAAAACGGCCACGTAGCCTTTCACGAGGGTGGGCGATCTTAGCATGGAAGCCTTCACCTGAAAGGGGCCAGCAAAATCAACACCCGTTGTGGTGAAGGGCGGAGCGAAGGTGCATCGTGAGGGTGGCAAGGCTGCCATTATTTGTGAGCGCATTTGCTGCTTGTGGACAGTGCAGGGTTTGCATTGAAAGATGCACTTTTTTATGAGTGGCTTGAGCCGAGGGATATAAAACTCCTGTCTGATCGCCTGCTGCATAAGACGGGTTTCGGCGTGCAAGAGCAGCTCATGCAGGAAGCGTAAAAAGAGTGCAGCATATCGGGATTTCTCGGGAATAATGATGGGGTGGCGTTCATTGTAGCTTAGCGTTGAGTGCGCCAGTCGACCGTTCACACGTAGAAGTCCATCTTTGTCCAGAAATGGGTTTAAGGTGAGAAGCGGGCTCCGTTTATCGATCGGCTTCGACGCTAACAAATTCCTCTTTTCGTTGGAGAAATATCGAGATTGAGTTAAGGCGATGAGCTGGACTTTAGTGTTTCGGAAGTCATCGTGCGCCAGAGGTAACGGGTGGACTATTATGTGGTTTGTTCGGGTTTTCAGAGTCCGTATGAATCGAAAAACGTGAGTCAAAACCCGGAGTGCGCGGGGGAAGGAGGAGAAACGATCCAGAATGTCGGGTTCTTCTTCGGTGGTGTGTAACGCTTCAATTCGGCGTACTTCGGGTGGATTGTTGATTGTGCGTCGTGAAGCTTTCGGCCAAGATTCCGCGGGGCTGGTGAGCCATTCCGGACCCTTCCACCACAGTGAGGAGGCTGCCAAGTCGAGAGGTTTACATCCTCTTGTACCCATGTCGGCGGGGTTATCGTGAGTTCGTACATGCCGCCAGGTGGCATTTCCGACCAGATCGATTATTTGCGCGATTCGATTCGATACGAAGGTTTTCCAGGTATGGGGTGGCTTTTCCAACCATGAGAGCACAATTTCGGAGTCAGACCACAAAATCAAAGCTTGCGGGTGGAGATGGAGCTGGGATTGGACGACCGACACTAGTTTGGCTAGAAGAAGGGCTCCACATAGTTCGAGACGTGGTAAGCTGGTGGTTTTTAGGGGCGCCACTTTGCCTTTAGAGACTAGGAGGTGACACGTTATGTTTTCTTCTCGTATCGCTCTGACGTAAATATTGGCGCAATATGCCTTCTCAGACGCGTCGCAAAAACCATGCAGCTCAACAGGTTGGCCTGGAGAATAGTTCACCCAACGAGGAATTTGGATTGCTGTTATGGCTTTTAAGTTGTTCGCGAACTGCGTCCACTTGACGAGACGGAT
>NW_023470856.1:0-2834 GCF_013731165.1 Rhagoletis pomonella | reverse complement strand
GGAATTGCTGGAGAGCTGGGGCACGGGATCGACCTAAGGTGAGTTGGTCTGGGAAACTGTGCTTAAATGGGAGTCGCACTTCGTAACGACCATCAGATGTGCGTGATGTGGTGGATATATAAAAATCTTCACACACTCGCTCCTCAGAGTTGAGAGATTTGGGAGTGGGGATTTCTTCAAGTTCCCAAAATTTTCGAAGTTGGGAATCGAGATTCTCATTTAAGACTTCGTCTACTTGGGTCGAAAACGAGCTTATTTGATTGGGGACTTGACCACTAAGGATCCACCCAAATATGGTGTTTTGTGCTAATAAGTTCTTGGAGAGTTTTTCAACCCCTTCTAGCACAATTTGTGGGATCAGGTCGCTGCCAATGACTAAGTCTATTTGGGATGGGGAGTGGCAATTGGAGTCTGCTAAGGTGAGATGAGACCACTTTTCCCGTTGTTCTTGAGTGGGTTGGAACTTGGGTAGCAATTTGGTTAGCTGTGGGAGGACAATTGCTTGTGCTTTAATCCGTGTGGATAAATCGTTTGAGACAAGAACCAGAGAGCATAATTTTTTTCGAGGTTTGGACTACCCTTCCACCCATTCCTGAGATTTCGAAATTGGAGGTTCGACATGGTAGTCTCAATTTGAGTTGCGCTTTGGAGGAGATGAAGCTCCGTTCTGAGCCCTGATCAATGAGGGCTCTTAGTTTGAAGAGTTCCCCTCTGTGTTCAACGGAGACGATTGCCGTCGGGAGTAGTACTTTACTTTCATTTTCGGAGTAGAAGGATTGTACCTGGGACTTATTTGAACACGAGGGATGCTCGTCTTGTTCTTCCAGAGACTGGGGAGTTTGGAGACTGGCACTGGTGGAGGTGGTAGTTGCCACTTGAGATGAGGCCTTATGCACTCGGGGAGTTGATGAATTTTTTGAGAGTGCGTCATCATGGAGTGATGAGTTGTGCCGTTCTTGGCAATGAGCGCAATTGTGAGGGCTTCTGCAATCTTTAATTAAATGCGATTGGGATAAGCAGTTTAAGCACATGTGATTATCTCTCACAAATTTTTTCCGATCCTGAATTGACAGTTTTTTAAAGCGAGAGCAGCTGTAAATGGGATGCTGAGAGGTTTTGCATAATGCACATTTATACATTGTGCGCTGCTCTGTCATATGAGATTGGATCTTTGAATGGGATTTATTGTGAGTGTCATGTGAATTATTGCTTTTAAATGCGTATGGGTTTTGTTTGGGGTAGCTTGTATGAGGGGGGATCGATTTAACCTTGGCTGGGCGCCACTGATCTACTCTTTCTACCACCTCATAGCGAGTAGTCAGAAACTGGTTCATCTGGGACCAGTTGGGGAGGTCTTTTCTGGAGATGAGAGATTGTTCCCACAGAGTTACTGTGTTCTCCGGAAGTTTGGAGGTGACCAGATAGATGAGGATGGGGTCCCAACTCTCTGTCGAAACTTGCTGGGTAGCGAGGATTTGAAGGCAGTTATTTACAGAAGATTGTAATCTCTGTATATCCTCGCTATTTTCAACTTGAATTGGTTTCAAATTCATTAGGGTTTTTATTTGGTTATCTACCAAGACTCTGCGATTTTCATATCGTGCTCTTAGGGCTTCCCATGCCAGTTCGAAGTTGTCATCACTTAACGGGAATTGTTTGACTATTTGGCCGGCTTTGCCTTGCGTTTTGTACCGGAGGTGGTACAACTTCTGAGCATTTGTGAGTTTTGGGTGGTTAATGTAGACCGCGGTGAACATGTCACGGAAGGACGGCCATTGTTCATAACCCCCGTAAAATATCTCAGTGTCGCAAGGAGGGACTTTTAAGCCGAAGCCTGTTTCTTCTTTGGGTTGTGATGTGCCGGCATGGGGAATGGGATTACTCCTTTGTTTGAGTAACAGAAGTTGGTCACCTATCTGGGCTTTTGTGTCTTCATACATTATAAGACAAGACCTGTATTTATTGTACGCGGCTGACTTGAAATCTTCGGGGAGATCCTGATCTTCAGTTTCTAAGACCGTATCGTAAGAGATTTGGACCCGATTCCAAAAGTTATCGCAATTATTGTCTTTTATTTTCAGACTAGACTCGGTGTTGTCTTGGATTGGGGTGGACTTGAAACGAGTACAGTAGTCCATGAAATTATCTGTTTCTGATATAAATTTAATAGAAGCGAACGACTGCTTGGATTTCTTCGTGGCTGACTTTCCACTTGTACGCGTTGAGCGTTGGGACTCCGTGGAAGTACCTTGGGTTTTTTCATCGTCACTCATCTTTGGGCTTTTTGATTTATCTATTTGAGGGGCACCAAGCATTTGTTAAATCAAGAGAAAAGGGGAGTGAGTTGATCAGTTATGAGAACTAAAATGACCGCAATATAGTGTTCGCAACACGAGAAGTAATAGAAAAATTTGTCGCTTCGAAATATGTGTTCGTACCACTGTACCCGCCTGAGCAAAAAATTCAATCACCCTACCGCACTTTGTTATATTTGTATATATGTAATGTATATATGTATAGGTATATAAGTATATATTAATATTTTATGAGGGGTCAGAGATAAGCTGATATTTGTGGAGTTTATTAACTTTTAACTATTTAATATTTAAGTGAACGTTTGTGTGTGTGCATATATGTATGCGCGCTCATATATTAAAATTTATGTGTGGAAAAAAATGAGAGAGAAGTAAATACTCGCAGTTATTTTCACTTTGTTCGAAAGTACATATAGAAATATGCACCGTTTGCTGATTGCGCGGGAAAATATGAATATTTATATAGGAGATCTCCACAAATATTGCTTGTTTTATATATATATGTATGTGTATTTTTTT
>NW_023470855.1:0-4717 GCF_013731165.1 Rhagoletis pomonella | reverse complement strand
ACGCGTCTTGCTATTGATCGGTAGTTTACGTACGCTTGCAGAAACTGGTTTATGCTTACTCACACTTGACCCGAACGATGAGAGTAAGGAGGGAAAGTATTTGCGCGGCGATCGGATGTCTTGTTAGGCCGTTTAAATGGAATTGCGCAGGAGTTTAGTACATACCAATATTTAGCACATGTGTGTACGCTGCGAATATTTCGCTTGACTGCCAATTTTTGGAACACACTATCAGTTAAAACCTAATGTGCGGTACACATTGGCCATCAAAATCGACAGTTTTGCTCAAATTTCCCTGTTTAAGTTTTGACTGATAGTGTGTTCCAAAAATTGTCAGTGAAGCGAAATATTCGCAGCGTACACACGCGTGTTAAATATCGGTATGTACTTACAGCACTATAAATAAGAAGAGATTTTCGAATATTATCAGTGCAACGTTAAAAATGGACGCCAATCACGATTTTTTGAAAGACTTTTTAGATGTTTTAAGATGCAATGTTGTCTCCGGGACATAACTAGTCCAGAGTATGTTATGCGTGACAGAAAAAACAAATCATATGAAGAATTGTTAAAATGATGAAGATATACAAAAAACCATGCAGTGTTGAAGATGTAAAAAAAATAAATACTATTATTTCGTCCTATAGAAGAGTGGTTAAAACAAAAATTTTTGCGGTTGACTGTTGACTGACAAGAACGAGCGGTCACATGGTCAACCAAGGGAAATTTGAGCAAATGTCGATTTTGATCGCCAACGTGTACCGCACATAATAGTGGACAAAAACGTTCTATCAGATGTTCGAAAATTAAATACAATAAAATGATGTAGGGATGTTCAACAATCTACTTTTTTCCCAATTATCTCCATAATATTAGGGAATAAATGAGTATAATGTGTTTTTTTAAATATGTTAAACAGTGAGCTCTGCGTAAAAGGTGTTCAGCGCTTCTTCTACGGCGAAAATTCTACTTAGTAAGGGTTATAATCCCTAAGCGCGGCCGAAGCACAGTGTATCATTTCCATATTCTAGAAAAGATTAATTACATTATTTTATGTCGCCAAATTTCAAAACAACGTTAAGAATGGTTTTAGAAATGCCTGATAAAGGCGAAATAATAACAACTTCTTCTTCTTCTTATTTGGCGCTGTAACCGCCTAAACGATTTTGGCCGAGTCCAAAACAGCACGCCAGTCATTTCTCTTCTGTGCTAACTGACGCCAATTGAAAATGCCAAGTGAAGCCAAGTCCTTCTCCACCTGGTCTTTCCAACGCAGAGGAGGCCTTCCTCTTCCTCTGTTCCCAGCATCGCGGCCCGCGTTGAATATTTTCAGAGCAGGAGCGTTTCTGTCCATCCGAACGACATGGCCAAGCCAGCGGAGCCGCTGAATTTTAATTCGCTGCACTATGTCTATATCGTTGTAAAGCTCATACAGCTCATCGTTAAATCGTCTGCGATATTCGCCATCACCAACGCGTAAAGGTCCGTAAATCTTTCGCAGAATCTTTCTCTCGAAAACTCCAAGAGCCGCCTCATCAGATGCTTTCATTGTCCATGCTTCCGCGCCATACACCAGCACAGGCATGATGAGTGACTTATAGAGTGTGATCTTTGTACGACGAGAGAGGACTTTACTTCTCAATTGCCTACTCAGCCCAAAGTAGCACTTGTTGGCAAGAGTGATTCTCCGTTGGATTTCAAGGCTGACATTATTATTGGTGTAAATGCTGGTTCCCAAATAAACGAAGTCGTCTACTTTTTCAAACTTGTAACTGTCAACAGTGACGTGGGTGCCAAGACGCGTATGCTCTGACTGTTTGTGTGCTGACAGGAGATACTTCGTTTTGTCCTCGTTCACCACCAGACCCATTCGCTTTGCTTCTCTATCCAATCCCGAGAAGGCAGAACAGACGTAGCCCTTGTTTTTACCGATAATATCGATGTCGTCGGCATACGCCAGCAATTGTACGCTCTTATAAAGTATTGTGCCTGAGCGGTTCAGTTCTGTGGCTCTTATTATCTTCTCCAACATAAGATTAAAGAAATCACACGAAAGGGGGTCCCCTTGTCTGAAACCTCGTTTGGTATCAAACGGCTCGGAGAGGTCCTTCCCTATTCTGACGGAGCTGGTGGTATTGCTCAACGTCATTTGACACAGCCGTATTAGTTTCGCGGGGATACCAAATTCAGACATCGCGGCATAAAGGCAACTTCTCTTCGTGCTGTCGAAAGCGGCTTTGAAATCGACAAATAGATGGTGTGTGTCGATCCTATTCTCGCGGGTCTTTTCCAAGATTTGGCGTATTGTGAATACCTGATCTATGGTGGATTTTCCAGGCCTAAAGCCACACTGATAAGGTCCAAGCAGCTCGTTGACGGTGGGCTTCAGTCTTTCGCACAATACGCTCGATAAGACCTTGTAACCTATGCTTAGAAGGCTAATTCCGCGGTAGTTGGCGCGTATGGCGGGGTCGCCTTTCTTGTGGATTGGGCAGAGCACACTTAAATTCCAGTCGTCGGGCATGCGTTCATCTGACCATATTCTGCATACGAGCTGATGCATGCACCTCATCAGCTCCTCGCCGCCGTACTTGAATAGCTCGGCTGGCAGGCCGTCAGCTCCAGCAGCTTTGTTGTTTTTCAGCCGCGTAATCGCTATTCGTACCTCGTCATAGTCAGGCGGTGGGACAGCTACTCCATCATCATCGACTGGGGACTCGGGTTCGTCTTCCTCACTACTTTCAGCGCTGCTACCATTCAGTAGGTTATAAAAGTGTTCCCTCCACAATTTAAGTATATTCTGGACATCGGTCACTAGGTCGCCA
Organism: Rhagoletis pomonella; assembly: GCF_013731165.1. NCBI lineage: Eukaryota > Metazoa > Arthropoda > Insecta > Diptera > Tephritidae > Rhagoletis > Rhagoletis pomonella. The sequence continues at coordinate 1,892 of NW_023470855.1, read as the reverse complement.
TTGTTGTTCTTACAGGAGTTCGCCCCGGTCTTGAAACCTTCCGTAAGTCGCCTAACCCTCTGGTAGAATTTTCGGGCGTTCTTCCTGTCGGCCAGCATCTCAAGCTCTTCGCACTCACGTATTTCGGCCTCTCTCTTCTTATTGCGGCAAATACGTCTCGCTTCCTTCTTCAGTTCCCTATAACGGTCCCACATGGCTCGCGTTGCGCCCGATCGCAGCGTGGCCCTGTAGGCGGCATCTTTTTTCTCTGCGGCTTCTTGACATTCCTCATCGTACCAGTTGTTCTTTCGGGCTCGCTGAAATCCAACTACTTCTTCGGCGGCGGTACTTAATGATCGGGAAATGTGGTTCCACTGCTCGCGTACGTCGGATTGTTGAAGAGTGCTCTCAGAGAGCAGGTGTGTGAGTCGAGTGGCGAATAAATTGGCCGTCTGTTGTGATTGCAGCTTTTCGACGTTAAGCTTTCCTTGCATTGTTGGGCGCACATTTTTTGCTGCACAGAGGCGGGTGCGTATCTTGGCTACAACAAGATAGTGGTCCGAGTCGATGTTTGGCCCTCGGAGTGTACGTACGTCCAAAACGCTTGAAGCATGCCTTCCGTCTATCACAACATGATCGATTTGGTTTCTCGTTTTTCGATCTGGAGACAGCCATGTAGCTTGGTGGATGTTCTTATGCTGGAACCTAGTACTAGATATTACCATATTTCGGGCCCCGGCGAAGTCGATCAGCCTCAGTCCGTTATCGGACGTTTCGTCGTGGAGGCTGAATTTTCCGACAGTGGCGCCAAAGATCCCTTCCTTGCCCACCTTGGCATTAAAATCGCCAAGCACGATTTTGACATCATGTCGGGGGCAGCGCTCATATGTACGTTCCAAGCGCTCATAGAAGAGATCCTTGGACGCCTCTTCCTTCTCTTCCGTCGGGGCATGGGCGCAGATGAGCGAGAGGTTGAAGAATCTAGCTTTGATGCGGATTGTGGCTAGACGTTCGTCCACCGGGGTGAACGCCAGTACTCGGCGACGGAGTCTCTCTCCTACCACGAATCCAACACCGAATTTGCGCTCCTTTACGTGGCAACTGTAGTAGACGTCGCAAGGCTTCACGCTTACTTTACCTTGCCCCGTCCATCGCATTTCTTGGATGGCGGTGATGTCAGCCTTTGTCTTCCCGAGGACATCAACCAGCCGGGCAGAGGCACCTTCCCCATTAAGGGTCCGGATATTCCAGGTGCATACCCTTAAATCATAGTCCTTTATACGTTTGCCGTGGTCGTCATCAGAAAAAGGGGGTCTCATCCGAGGCTTGTTGGAATTTTTCATTGGGCGGGGTTTTAACGTGGCGGGACCCAAACCCAGCGCACGCGAAGTTTTACGCCTTCTCACTTTAGCTCGCTCCCAAACGGGTGTTTGGTTGCTACCCAGAGGATACGTGGATATAAATATCCGGACGTTGTGAGCTGCGATTTGAACCGTACGCACAAGAATCGCTTCTGGCCACTCCCAGGTGAATGGCAGTCTAAAGTTTTCCACTTCTGCGCACGGAACCATCCACTAAACAACTAAAAAATTTAAATCAAAGTGTATGGCGGGATGGGGTTTGATTTGGAAAATTACCGAGCGCAATAATATTTAAACTTGTATATTTGAAACTGAATCTCAATGTTTAATTTGTCGGTGTTATGTGATTTATGCAACAATTGCTAAAATATTATTTTGGTCTTATTTTTATACCCGGCGAACTTGTGCACAAGGGTATTATAACTTTGTTCACATAACGGTTGTTTGTAACAGGCAAAACAAATCGAGATAGATATAGACAAATGTATACATAAATGATCAGAATGAAAAGAGAAATCGATTAAGCGATGACTGTCTGTCCGTCCGTCCGTC
>NW_023470854.1:0-4717 GCF_013731165.1 Rhagoletis pomonella | reverse complement strand
TAATTTAGAATAAATAAAGCGTATTCGTAAGTGGAACTATATCCACATATTGGTGACCCCGAAAACTGAGCATTGCTACATAAGTTCACGCGAACATAACCTCAAATTAGTGGGTGCGCCGTAATCTTACCGGCGCCAGCATTATTATATCCATCTGCATCAGCTATTCATCGCTACCCAACGTTAAATTCTGTGCACAGCTTGTTCGGCCGTCTGTTCCAACCGCATCCGGCACATTAGTTTATGTCCTGTCAATCGCACATTAAAGGTTCCCACTACAGTTGGGCCAAAGACGAGAGCACCACGCTAGTTTCTTCTTTGAACTATTTGTGAAGACTGAAATCTACTCACAACTACTTCACATCTCTAGTCCCAACACCTGATTGTGCACTATCACGGCGCAACATATTCACACGCGTTCCATCGTGCACAGAAATTACAAAGACTTGATTTAGCACTCCGCCATTACTCACCATTGCTGTACTTCATTAGCCACCGCGTTTTACATTACATAACCGAGTATATCAACAATCAATACTTCACCATGCCAACGGACGGTGAAGACGTTGACAATGCTATCGTCAATAATGCAGCCGCGCCACCGGCACCTGCTCCTGCCACGCCATTTGGTCATGGTACGGAAACCACCGACGTAAACAGTTTCGCAGCACGAGTGCAAGTACCGCAGCTAAGCGGGTTCTCCCTGCAGAGCATCGAATCATGGTTCACTCGACTTGAAGCATTCTTTGGGATCAATAACTTTGGAAAGATGAACCAAGATCAACGCGACAACACAAAATTCAACATAGCAGTCATGTATATGGATGAACGTCTTCACGAGCAAGCATTTGATGTCGTACGGAACCCACCTGCAAAGTGTAAGTACGAGGCGTTACGCACGACAATTTTGAGCAAATTTTCCGTTTCACCGATTGCCCGCCTGGAGCAGTTGACTTCCGGTATTCAACTGGGCGACAAAAAGCCAAGTCATATGTTAACTCAACTTCAGCGAACTGGAGTTACATCCGACAAGCAACTCATCAAAGATTTTTGGCTGCAAAAGTTACCTGTATCAGCACGGGCAGTCATCACCGGCATAGACAAGGGTAATCCAGAAATGACGCTGGAACAACTAGCGTCAATAGCTGACGAGATAATTGACGTAGTACGCGCGAACTCAGTGGATGCAGTCACTGCCCGCAACCCCCAAGTCCACACCGTGAATAACGCGACAACGCCTTGTGGTAGCAATTCATCGATCGAAAGCCGAATTGAACGCATTGAACGGGCTCTTTCACGCATAGAGACGAGCACTAAGCGGGATAGCAATCGCAGATCTCGTTCTCACAGTCGTAACAAAGGCGCCATGCGCACCTCGTCCAACTCCCAGCAAGTTATCTGTTGGTACCACAAGCGATTCAGCGACCAAGCGCAGAAATGTAATTCACCATGCAACTATAAATCAACAAAAAACTAATGCCTTCGGCAGCATCTGCAGCTACTGCTGTCGAATCATCGCACCAACAAGGCTGCATTAATCACAGTAGTACAACTCACAGACTTTTCATCTTCGATCGCAAATCAAACAAGCGATTTTTAATCGATACTGGTGCCGACATATCGGTCGTTAATGCACATACTACTACGCGTTCATCCATGGCGCAATCAACACCTCAATTATTCGCAGCCAACAATTCCCAAATCAAGACATTTGGTACTATACGCCTAAATATTGACTTAGGACTCCGAAGGCCATTCGAATGGACGTTTATCGCGGCCGAAACCAAGCACAACATTATAGGAGCTGATTTTTTAAGCAAATTCAACATCCTGGTAGATGTTCACAATTCGACTATCATCGATGGGCAGACTAAATTGAAGAGTCGAGCCATATCCGCAGTCGATGTGCAACAATATTCAATTACAACTTACGACACTAATTGTAAATATGCTGAGCTACTGCGTGAATTTAGCGACATTACGCAGTGCAATAAAACCTTCGGGGCTGACGTCAGCAACAACAAAGTGACTCATTTTATCGAAACAGAAGGCCAACCTGTATTTTCCAGACCACGAAGGTTAACACCAGACAAATACCAAGCAGTTAAGGAGGAGTTCCAATATCTCATGAAGCTTGGCGTTTGTCGACCGTCAAAGAGCCCTTACGCCTCGCCTCTCCACGTCGTGCGAAAAGCTGATAATTCTTGGCGACCCTGTGGCGATTACAGGGCACTCAATGCGCAGACACTACCCGATCGTTACCCGCTGCCACACATTCAGGATTTCACCTGCTACTTACACGGTAAATCGATTTTTTCAAAAATCGACCTATACCGGGGGTACTACCAAATCCCGGTTGCTGAAGAAGACGTGCCCAAAACAGCAGTCACTACACCCTTCGGGCTCTTCGAATTTCTACGCATGCCCTTTGGTCTTCGAAATGCTGCCCAGACCTTTCAAAGGTATATGCACGAGGCTCTGCGCGGGTTTGACTTCGTTTTTTGTTACATCGACGATGTGTGTGTCGCATCAGCATCAGAAGAAGAGCATACTAAACATTTACGACTTGTTTTCGAAAGATTGCGACAACATCGCCTCACTATTAATTCAGCGAAGTGCGTTTTCGGTGCAACCCAAATTGAATTTTTGGGTCATTTGGTCACACCTAAAGGTATTAGCCCAACTGCGGCAAAAGTTGAGGCAATTATCAAATTCCCTTTGCCGAAATTTGCATTTGAGTTAAAGCGGTTCTTGGCCATGTTAAACTTTTATCGCAGGTTTATACCACATGCTATCGAGCATCAGCAACACCTCAACGCACTTGTTGGTGGTAATAAAAAGAAAGATAAATCACTCATCGTTTGGAACGAAATCTCTATGTATCATTTTCAACAGTGCAAAAACGACTTATCCAACGCTTCACTATTAGCTCACCCAGCTCCCTCAGCAAACATCATTCTCTGTACAGATGCAAGTAACAGTGCCATGGGAGCAGTGGTACATCAAATCATAGAAGGTGCGCCTCAACCGCTTGCTTTTTTCTCCAAGAAGTTTTCGAACGCACAATGCAAGTACAGCACATACGATCGGGAACTGCTCGCAATCTACAGTGCCATTAAACATTTTAGGTATCTGTTAGAAGGAAGAGAGTTTACTATAGCCACTGATCATAAGCCGCTCACTTTTGCATTCACTCTGAAGAAGGACAACGCATCTCCGCGACAAATACGTCATCTCGACTTTATCGGACAATTTTCAACAAACATTGTACACATTTCAGGAGCGACGAACATCACTGCAGATGCGCTATCACGCATAAACGCGCTTAATATATCATCTGATGACGTTATTGACTACGAAGAGATGGCTAAACAACAACTAAACTGTGAAGAGCTTCAACAAATGCTAAATACAGGCAAAACCTCTTTACGCTTTAAATTAGTCAAATTACCATCGACGGAAACTTCTATAATGTGTGATGTCTCTGGAAGTGCAGCACGCCCATATGTGCCACCGGAACAACGAGAGAAAGTTTTAGCGAAATTTCATAACCTGGCACATCCCGGTAAGAGAGCAACATCACGACTCATCAAACAACATTTTGTTTGGAAATGCATGGAAGCAGACGTGAGTAAATTCGTGTCGCATTGCATACCATGCCAACGCGCAAAGGTGGGTAGGCACGTAGTTTCACCACTCGAAAAGTACTGTTTGCCATCACATCGATTTGACCATATAAACATCGACCTTATTGGGCCTTTGCCCCCATCCAATGGTTACAAGTATTGCTTAACCATAATCGACCGCTTTTCTAGATGGCCAGAAGCAATCCCTCTGGAAGACGTCAGCGCTGATACGGTGGCCCTGGCACTGTTAAATGGTTGGATTAAGAATTTCGGTGTACCGCTGCGGATCTCTACTGATCAAGGTCGACAGTTTGAGTCAACGCTTTTCCAAGAACTCTCTCGAGTACTTGGCATTCAACATTTACGGACGACAGCATACCACCCTCAGGCAAACGGTATAATTGAGAGGTTCCATCGAACACTCAAGGCCTCAATCATGTGCAGCAATTCTACAAACTGGTCATATCAGCTTCCATTGATCTTGTTGGGTCTACGATCTGTTTACAAGCCAGACATCAAAGCGACGCCTGCTGAACTCGTCTATGGCACATCGATCAGACTACCAGGTGACATGTGTGAGACACGTAAGAGCACATCACAATCTGAGTTTGTTCAGAAATTGTTGAATCATATGCATGAGCTCCAGCCCACGAGTACATCTCATCACGACAACCGTAGGCCGTTTATGTTACCAGGGTTGGCAACAGCTACACATGTTTTTGTGCGCAACGACACAGTGAAGCCTGCATTAACTCCACCATATAACGGCCCTTACGAAGTTGAAAGTCGAGCTCCTAAAACCTACGTGCTCAAGATCAACAACAAATCTGTCACGGTTTCTATAGATCGCATTAAACCTGCCTTTGTTAGCCACTCTCCGGAAGAAGCGCAACATCCAGTGCAACTAGTGCCCGCATCAGGAACTAAACATCAGACGACTGATTCTGAAGAGAAACAACCTACTTCGTCAAATTTAAAGACAAGGCTGGGACGAACAGTCAGACTTCCATCACGCTACGCTCTTTAGAAGTCTGGAGGGAGTATTGTGGCAACACCAAATCCAGCAAGACAAAAATGCAACTCTGCTTATT
>NW_023470853.1:3684-4717 GCF_013731165.1 Rhagoletis pomonella | reverse complement strand
TTGCCTGTTCCAGAGTCGGTACCCCCAGCCGTTTGTTTATTCATGCTAAAAATGGAAAAACAAAAAATATTGTTTATCCAAATGTTTTGGATTAAGTTTTAAAATAGCTAGCAAATAATTTTTAATATTTTACTTTATACGTAGCGAAGCACGTACCGGGCCGCTAGTTTACTTATATACTTGTGCTAATTTAGAGCTACATCCTCATATATCTGGTAAATGAAAGAGTACATTCCTCAAATCTTACTTAAAACAGCTTTCTAAGTAGGTGACCTGAAAAGAATTTCATCTAAATCTGTTGTGAATTAAATGCTACTTCATTGCAGTGGTGATCGCGCACATGGCTCTCTATATACACCGATCTGTGATGCTGATTTGACCTGCACAATCTTTGGTTCCGACGTGAAGTTTAAGAGTAAATAAAAAAGTCCAAGTATTCTAACTCTGATATCTCTGTCCGGAAGGTTAAGATCAGTGTGATCAGATTATCGCAAAAACTAAAGCTAAATTGATTTTGGAAAACGGTCAGAAGCAGTTATATGCTATGAAACTTTTAGTTAAAAGAAGTCAAAAACTATTACTCACCTCAGCAAACTCACCGAAGACTATTTTCTTTAAAAAAATTTGTAAATTTCTTCCCATTAAAACACAAAATAAAATCTATCATAATAATAACGGCAACATTACATCCAGGTATACAAGAGGATAAGAAAAACACGAAAATTTTGTGAATAGAAATATTGTACTCTGACTCGTAGTACCCCAGTAACTCAGATTCTAAAAGAATACAGTTCTAAGTGAATTCCTTCCTATTAATATTTTTTTTTAACCAAAAAAAGTAGTATTTTCTTCAAGAAATGTCATTTCACACAGCCTCTTAAATCTTTGAACGATAAGCAGTAGTTTTTGAAATATTAAGAATGATTAGTATGACCACTATTTGTTTTTATAAGTTCCGGTCTAATTTTAACAATTAATAATATTTATCTTTCTCTTTCTCTTTCTCTTTCTCTTTCTCTTTCTCTTTCTCTTT
>NW_023470853.1:0-3674 GCF_013731165.1 Rhagoletis pomonella | reverse complement strand
TCTTTCTCTTTCTCTTTCTCTTTCTCTTTCTCTTTCTCTTTCTCTTTCGTTTTCTATTTTTCTTTCTTTTACTATTTTTCTTTCTCCAATGCCGGTTGGCTATCGCCGAAGACAGCGACTTTTCCGCCTGAAAATCTGCTAAGTATGAAGCTTCAGGTGCTCAGGCCGAGCGGAGCAAGTTAGAAAGGCGACTTTCAAACCCTTTTCAAGGCTGAATTTGGTATAAATTGTTGGGGTTTTAAATAAAAAAGTATGTGCGCCTGGGCCACACTGGATGTGATGTGGTTTCATGTGAAGTAATGTAAAAATATCGATAACAAAATCGATAACAACCTCGATAATAAATTCGATAAAATATCGTTAAAAAATGCGATGGACATTATAATCGATAAAAATATCGATAACGGAATCAATAAAAATCGGTATCCTCATCCTCATCTCTTTCTTTCCCTTCAGATTTGCCTTTGTTTTTACCTTTATGTTGTCCGTTGGATTTGCCGCTAAATGTCCCTCCATTTTAGAGGCGCTGGACGGGTAGTAACCAAAGATATCGAAAACCATACCGATAAATATATCGATAAGCATTTGGATCAAAAATTAATGGATGGATATATCTGCTAAGATAGTTCCGTTGCTAGTAATTCCGGGTTTGAACATCAAACTTAATTTGCTAAGTGAGCAGGAGTAGAGCACACACGTGGAAAGGAATCAGATACGGGCACTCACTGCAGGTCACGGTGGAGAGAATACAGAGGTGGCGCTACTCGGCTCTCAGTGATTTTGACAGAATCAGCTGTTTTGGTGACGTCATAGTAGAGAAGACAGCAGTAGTGATGTGCTCAGTCAATACTTTCAAGTATTGATCGATATTCGGTAACGGTAGAGCCAATAGAGCTTTTAATACTGATTCAAATGAAAGATGTATATATGTCGGTTCCAGGCCATAACGCAGAGAAACTCTCACTTGTTTGAAGCATTTTTGTTCCAGCTGAATCGGACGATATCATTTTTGGAGGCCTAGGTGATATCGATCCGAAACTTGTCGCTAACTGGTTAGATCTCCCCCCTGAGAAGCTTCTTCATCCGTCAAAACATTTTTCTAGAACCTTGGATCGACTAAGGTTAAAACAGATCAAAAAATATTTTTCTGTGGCGATAAGTTCAAGTGTTTTAGCCGATATCATATAAATTAGTAATGAAAGTTTTTTCTAAACCTGAAATGCATATAATGGCGAGGGTTTAATGTAAATAATAGGTATCGGATACCGAAAAGGAAGTATAGGGTACCGAAATCTTTTTTAAGTATTGGGTACCGAGTATTGGGGACAATTCAGCACATCACTAGTCGCCCTAAAATTACTCTCACGAATTCTGCTGCAATCGGCGCAATCTTGTATTCTATCATTCTTGACTGCGGGTACATGCGTTTCCATCGTTAAAAAATGCTAAAATGACTTTCGCACTACATACAAATGTACATAAGTAAGTGTGTATCTAACCAGAGAACTTAGATAGATAGAGAAGGTGCAAATTTTTGGAACGTAAAATTGTTTGGCTGAAAAATAAATCCATGGAATATCACCACAGCGCGATTAACATTTCAACAAGAGTTAACAGAGAAAAATGTAAATTTCTGTTATGATAATGTTATATTTGTTGCAAGTGTCTAGCTATGTGTTGCTAGGTTGCATGTGAATGCAGAAATTATATTAAATGTACTTTTATATTAGTTAGAATTGTTGATTTGCATTTCTGCATGACCATTTGTTAAATATAATTTATTCAGTAGTTAATGTTGCTAAAAACTTAAAAAGCATCTGTTCAAGTTCGCTCCTTGTACGAGTATTATATCATGTAAATAGTAAAAATGCATGTTAGTTAAAAAAATGATAAAATTGGTTTTTTCACATACTCACTTTAAAGATGGACGCATTAACAAAAAAATGTATAAAGCAATGTGTTTGTTAACTTCAAAATTAATTTTCGAAGATATTGGCCAGGGAATGCTTTAACTCCAAAACGTAAATTTGTTATCTAATAAATAGATGAAAGCTATGCAAATATGCAAACTCATTGGTGATTTGCCGTCGGCATTTGGGTCGCAAAAATCGTTTTTTTTTTTTTAACGATTCTTATTGTAGTTGCTACACTATTTTCAATGCAACAAATCCCAGTTTTCTAACTGCCTTAGTTTTTTCACAAACTCACTTTAAAGATGGACGCATTAACAAAAAAATTTACAAAGCAATGCACTTGTTAGCTTCAAAGTTGTTTGTGACTTTTACTGCAATACTCGTAGATATTATTTGTAAATAATAGTTCTGGAGTCAAATGCAAATCCATTTCCCAGGCATGCGCATATGGATACTTGTAGTGCATACAGATGCGATCAACTAATTAGCAACGAAATTCAAAATGATATTGTTTGCAAATTATGTTTATTTATTTATTTTTAATAATTTCCTTTAAAACATAATTCAATCTATAACAGAAACCACAATAATAAAAGTTTAAAAGCTTGCACAAATTGCAAAATAATAAATCAAACTTCAAAAAATTGTTATAAAAATTTCAAAATTTTTAATTAGAATATTTAGAAAATTTTCGGGTATGCAGTATTGTAGTCCATTCAATTATAGTATATGAAAGTCCAAGCTTCTAGTCGTTAAAAATTACTGTTCATTTTTTAGAATTTTTTTGTGGAGGGTTGTTCGCATTTTCTTCCATATAACACATGAACAAAATTTTTTTTTGTATGGGAAAAAACAGCAGTACCCCAACAAAAAAAAAACCTAAAAAATCAACGTTAATTTTTAACAACTTGAAACTTGCACTTTCTTATACTATAATTGAATGGACTACAATACTGCATACCCGAATTTTTTTTAAATATTCTAATTAAAAATTTTTGTGACCATTTCTTGAAGTTCAATTCGTTTTTTTGCAATTTGTGCAAACTTTTAAACTTTTATTATTGTGGTTTTTGTTACAGATTGAATTATATTTTAAATGAAAATCATTAAAAATAAATAAACATAATTTGCAACAATATCATATTGAGTTTCGTTGCTAATTAGTTGATCGCATCTGAATGTATGCATGTACATATGTACTTACATACATGTGTACATATGCACCCCATACACATACTCCAAAATCATTTATTGATAACGTTCTTGCACCTGCACATAATATTACATATATGTAAGTACCTACATACTAACTTTCTTCTTATTTGGGGCTGACAAACTTTAACTTAAGAGTCGACTTTATTTCGTCTACTAATATGCCCCAATAGCTTTGGAGTCAAATGAAAATGCATTTCCCACGCATACATATATGTATCTATATGTACTACATGCTCCATTAGGTTAGGTTAGGTTAGGTTAAAGTGGCTGCCAGTGACCCCACTAGCACACATAGGCCCTAGGTTGTGGGCCCGTTGTGATACCACGCGGATCGTTAGAACCCTCCTACTCAAACCATCGTGTGGATTTTGCGAAACCCAGAAGTTGCCGTATGCCTACTTCGGCTATGTCGGTTAGGTCCTCAAAGAATCCTGAACCCATGAACTTTTGTCTTCTTCTACAAAGTGCGGGGCACTCGCATAACAGGTGCCGCAAGGTTTCTGGCTCTTCCTCATTTCTGCAGCTTCTGCAGAAGTCGTTATGGGG
>NW_023470852.1:0-4718 GCF_013731165.1 Rhagoletis pomonella | reverse complement strand
AACAGCCCACCACCAAAAGACCTATGGCCCAACAAATACCACCCACCACCCTCTTGACTAATGCGCATCGGCTGACTCATATTCCATCAACAGCGCGCGCTGCTGCGTAGTAAACAAAAATTGTAACAAATGTTTAAGAAGCAACTCAATTCAAACTTAATAATCTGCTACCCATTCTAAATACATACATACATACATACATATCTACATATATAAAATCAAAGAAACTGAGAAAATCGAATAAGCGGTAGAAGGAGGAGGAGGAGGTGCAGCGGACACATAACTTACGCGTAGTAAGCGGTATATTACATATGCATGTACTAACCCAGTCGGAAAAGTAGTAATGCATTACATGCGTGATAAATGATAATGATAATCAGCATTTTAATGTATACAAAAAGTTCCAAAAATTTCATATTAAAACACATTCATTTCTCGATACTAGGTATGTAATGCAAAATTGAATGCCCCACTTTTCTCTTAGGACATCGCCGTGGGGAAAAAAATGCATTTTCGAATGTGAAAAGGGGTTGCTTTACTGATTATTATTTTTGATCACCATACATTACATTTTCCCACTGGGATATTTTTGCTGCCCTTAAAATTTAAGCCTTAAATTCGTAGCACTACATAAGCTTGTAGTCGCTGCTACTTTGGCGCACGTGCAAATGCTCCATAATGTGGTGGTGAGCAATCGACTGGTGGCGCTATTGAAAGCATTTAAAGACTTCGTCACCAAAAAGTTTATTGCGCTGGCTGTTTGATGCTTTATATGTATAAGTGAGTATTTATTTGGGGGAGTTGGATGTTAGTTCATATACATATGTATGTATGTAAATACACAAAGCTGCTCTTTTGCGCTTTTTATGTGTCTTTTTTTTGCCTGCTTGCCAGTTGTTTGGTGGTTTTACAAATGAGTCATCCAAATTTTTGAATGGGTAAGTACCACGTGTTCCAAGTTTGATATGTATGTATGTATGTATGTACATTACGGTGGTTCAAAAATGCATGTTCTATGGATTGTTCTATACCGAAAAAATTATACCCCTTTTTTATATTGAAATAAAAATATATTTATAGGTTGCTGAAAGCGCTCATAGGTTCCCATGAATTTCCCATTTTTCATGGAAATGGTAAAAAATTCTTGAAAATCAATATTTTGCGATCATAAAACTCATTTACTCTTCATGAGACTTCCAATAATAATACCTATTTTTTTATTTTACCATTTTTTAATACTAGCGATTTTTTTATGGCTCCCCCATTGCATGTTTTGTGAGTTTTAGGGGTCCTATAAGAAATAATTCATATTAGGAAATTGTTAAATAGACAATTGGGTATTATTGTTGAAAGTTTCTTGAAGTGAAACAAAGTTTTCCGATCGAAAAATTTTGATTTCCAAGAATTCTCTACCATTTTTAGTAAACGTTTTTTTCCTATAAAATACATGGAATACTTTGAGCGGTATACTTTATTTTCGTTATAGAATAGTCCTAGGCGGTGAGAGCAATAAAATTCCGACTTTACTTTTTTTTTGACGACCCTAATGTACATACATACATATGTACAGTAGGCCGTACCAGAAAAAAGATAGCCGTGTCTAAAGTATTTTTCCAACGCAATTAAACAAAAAAAAAAAACAAAATTGGACGAAATTAGGGGTCGATTTTTTATATTTTTCGTTATATTTTCGGAATTTACAATCCCATCTTAAAGTATGATATATCGATGTTCTTGTCCGTAGGAGGAAATTTATCTAAAGTTCATTGATCTCCAGTATCCTAGAGGAGTCTTGCTTTGTCGGGCAAAGTTGAAAAATAAGGCGAACCCTAATATATATGCATACATATTTGTATAGGTATTTTTGTATGTATCTTGTACGAGTGTATTATCTTGAGGCATTTAAATTTTACGTCCCAAACATGGCATATTTCTTGCCTCAGATCGTTTCCGTTTCACTTCTATTCCTTTATTTTTTTGTTCCGAATTGCAATTAGTCGCCATAAAAAATTTGCAAAAATTTACAGCCGCTGCAGCAATCGGCGAAAATATGCTGCATCATTATTATCAACACAGAGAAACGCCGATGCTGCGTTTATAATTTCACAATCGCTTTGTAATGCAGCGCAGTGGTTTATTATTGGCTAATTTGTGGGGAAAACTTTTCTTGTGTAAGCATGCGTACTACTCGAGGGTTTGAAAATGTTTCGTTTGATAGCTGTATGACCCTAGACGTACCTAAATGAATTAGAACAAGAACTCGCAGAAACTGGGTAGGAAATTTTTCTGCTAAATAATTAACTTTTTACCTAAGAAAATAACAAACGCATAAACCATATTTTGCTAAAAAGAAATATCGATTCGATATTATCGATTTAGCTCGCAGGCATAATGCAGAGAAATCTTAAAAGATGTGGTCCATGTAGGAAAAACCCCGCTCTATTATCAGATTTTCCTGCAAAAATTGTTGGTATTCATTTACGTTTATATTTCCATCTATCAATGACAGTTTTCCAACACCATGATAGGAAAAATACCGAACCAGGGACCGAACATGACAGTTATTGACGAAACTGTCATTGAAAAATTCACCATGAAGGAAATGTTCTACAACTAAACGATACATACCAATCAATTACTTTTTTCATCGAAAATCAAATTTGAAAATAAATTTTTATTTGTAATTTTTATGCAAAATTAAAAAATAATAATTGTTTTTGAATTTTATTATTATAATCTGTAAATAACAGTTATTTTTAAATTTTCATAAAATATGTTTTAGATAACAGTTATTGAAGATTTTATTTAATAAAAGTCATCAATAAAACTCGTACTTTTATCTTTTCAAATGTATAAAAGTCATTATCATTTTACGCAGTTAAAAATGGTTGGAGAACGGAGAATGACTTTTATAAGTATGATTTTAAAAAATAAAAGTCAACGACTGATTTATATAGATGACTTTTATAAATAAAAGTCTTCAATAACTGTTATCTAAGATAACTTAAAATCAAAAATATAATTTAAAAATCAAAAATAACTGTTATTTGCAGATTATTTATATAAAAATCAAAAATAATTGTTGTTTTGGATTTATAAAATAAAAATCAGATAAAACTGTTATTTAAGGAGCAATTAAATAAAAGTAAAAAAATAATAGTTAAAGAGCGATTTTTTTAATAAAAGTTGTAACTGTTACAGTCCCTGGTCTGACCCACTCCCGCCGAACAAGGACATTAAGTTGTATCCGTCCGAAAAGAAAACCTTTTTTACCACTTTTTACTGTCAAAGTTGGCCTTTGGTGGGACGACGAAAAGTTAAACCGACTTTTAGGAGATGCCACGGAACTGTTTAATTGTTGAAGTTCACTGCTTTTTAAACAGCTTAAACAACGTTTCCATGATACGTGATTCGCCCTCCCATTCGTCATTCGCCATCCAATTATCCTTCGAATTACGTAATTCCCCATAAAAGATTTTGAGAGCGAATTACCTTATACCACAAAAATAATAATAAATAGCGAAGAACTAGAACAAAAAGCAGAGCTATCAAAGAATTACGAATGTGTGTCGTGGAAACAGGGTAATTCACGCATCACATAGCGAATTACTTTGAGAGCGATTTACGAATCCTGGAAACTTCGTATTACCTAATCATATAAAGATCTGACGGTTCCAAAGTCAAAATCATCTCACAACAAGCCCAGAAAACGTGCTACTACGAAGATACAGAAAAAGAGAGACAGATCGAGAAAAGATGAGGGATGCTTAGATTAGTAAATAGGTGCGGTATTTCTTTAAAGAAAAACTGCCGCTTTGATGCAAATTTGCAGATTTCTGGCAGCGAAACCGTACATATCTTTCTGTTGCCTGCTACATTTAAGAATTCGGAATTTCATGAAAATATTGGGTTTAGTGACCTTGCTGGTGGGAGTTAGAGTTACGTCCCAATAAACACTTTTGTAGAGCACTCAGTTCTGAAGAAAAACCATCATGGACCATGATTATATCTAAAATGTCTTTGAGCTATAGAATTTTGAAGAAAAATAATCAAATTTTTTCGTGTATTTCGAACGGGAAATCTTTGCACGCCTTAGTCGAGCAGTTAATATTAAATCGAAATCTTAAATTTTGTATTAAAAATTTTTTGAAAATTTTTCAGTACGCATTTTCTATCCCATTCAGTTTTGGCATAATAAAGAGCAAGTTTCAACTAGCTAAAAATTACCGTTAATTTTTTAGATTTTTTTTGTCGAGGCTGTAGCACATTTTCTTCAAAATGTGGTTTTTTGCGTTCCTCACGCTCTGAGCACTTTTGGCACGTGTTGACACATTTTTGACACTTGCGAGAGAGTAACTTAATATTGGTTCAAATATATTGATTAATTTTTCGGCTTAAAAGCGTCGTTGGGACTTCGTTTTGCACCATAAATATCAGTTGAATTTTCATTCGGCCTTTTTACCATGTATGTATAATCCCAGGAAACATTGAGGTTAGTTATCGATTAGAGAATGATTGGAGAACTAGCCACATTATCCCATCGAATCGAATCTAATGTTGACCTCTAATAAATGTATTTGCAATAAAATAATAATAAATTATTTGAACTTAAAAATTATTATACTCAAAAACAAATAAGAGGCGATTCACTTCAAATGTCCCGAGCGCGCTGAGCGGTGCAAAACAAGCTTGTTTTCGAATAGCTGAAAAGCAGACAG
>NW_023470851.1:0-4718 GCF_013731165.1 Rhagoletis pomonella | reverse complement strand
TTTTTTCTATTCCCCTCTTCTTCGGTATTTATCGCTCCTAAATCTTCAATTTATTCTTCAACAAATTTCTCAACATCAATTATTTTGTCTTGCGCAACTAGCGAGCTTTGCGTGTTGCTATTCAATTCAATTCACCTCATTGTCAGCCCAACTCAGCTCAGCTGCAATCTCTTGGCCTGCACGAGGCCAATCCGCTTCAATGCTACATAGAGCTCTTCGAAAGCTGGTTGCAGAGTGGGCTTTTTTGCTATATCTACTTGTACAAATGTATGTACATACGAAGAAGTATGCTTGTTTATTTGTTAAAGTGGCAAGATTTGTTTTTGTTCAATTTTTTGTTATTGCTATTGTTTGCATGTATGTACATATGTATGTATGTATAATTATCTTAAGTTGCATTTTGCAGCGTGATGACCTTGAGCGAGTCACAAGCTGATACCTACACACATACCTAGAAATGTATGTAGAAGTGTGTATGCACATTAGGGTGGTCCAAAACTAGTAAAGCCGGATTTTTAATGCTCTCACCCCCTCGGATTGTTCAATATCGAAAAAATATACCCCTCTTTTATTATTTTGAAATCAAAAAAATATTTAGAGGTCGCTCAAAGCGCTTAAAGTTTTCCATGTATTTTATGTGGGGAAAAACAATTTTTCGTAGAAATGGTATCGAATTCTTGAAAATGAATATTTTTCGTTCGGAAAACTTTGGTTCTCTTCAGGAGACTGCCAATAATAATACCTAAATTTTTTGTGTTTTTTCCCATATAAAATACATGGAAAACTTTAAGCGCTTTGAGCGACCTCTAAATACTTTTTGATTTCAAAGTAAAAAATAGGGGCATAATTTTTCGATATAGAATAATCCTAGGGGTGAGAGCATACAAATTCCGACTTTACTTTTTTTTGCATGCATTTTTTTGCACCACCCTAATGCACATTTACTTACTCGCGTAGCCGCGTATTAACCGACTAAAAGGCGCCCCAATAGCTAAACTTTGGCGTTAGAAAATGTTGCTGCAGACAATGTAACATTGTGGGAATCTCTTTCAACGCATTTGCCACATTCTATTGTGCTGTCGGATAAATAACTGAGTTAAGGGTTATAAAGCTGTTGGTCTATTCGGAGCATGGTTTCAGAAAAAAAAACCTTCATTCAGGTTCTATTTTCAGTGGAAAAACTTTGGTGTGTTTTTCACCTTTTCACACACATATGGGAAGACTTAATAAGGTGGCATGCGATTTTTCCGTACACTCTACGAGTCTTTGTAGAAGATGCTGAAGACATGCTTTCCGTGATCACCAATTTGTCAAGCAATGACTGTGGAGCCTATGCGAGTAAGATTTTGTCAAAGTTTGGCGAATTCGATTTGCTTTATCTGTGTACATATGTATGTAGGTCTCTGTTGAAGTATAGTTCTTCCAGCTCTAAGTTCTATTGCGTTTCGCCGTTATAAACGTGAAGGGATCAGTTTTGAAACCGCAATCGGAATTTTACTTAAAAATAAAAAATTATATTCAACAATTTTTATTGAGTTTTAGGCCGTTTTTAATGAAAACCTTATTGTGGAAAAGCAACAATAATTTGAAAAATTTGGCTGAGTGCCATTTAGGTAATGTTTCATGTTCTTCTAGGTACGGTAATCCTTGGAAGCGAAGTCTGGTCCTGGTGAGGGCTTCACAGTGGCACATAATGTGCTCTGCTCTTTCCGATTCTTCGGTGCACAACCTACACTGCTCAGAGTTCACAACTGCTATGTTCGACAAGTGTTTCATTACCCTACAGTGGCTAGTAAGAAAGCCTGTAACAATTCTTACTTGTCCCAGTTCTTGCTGTCGGGGAAAAAGACCTTATAGTTTTGTGTGAACTTTAATCACGGAAGGCAGAGGTTCACAAAGCTTATGCGCAGCCCATCTTCTTGTTCTATAACCCTGCGGGTGAAAGGGTGTATAAGCTTTCATCCTTCTACACTTTCCCCTGAGATGAGCCTTGCTATAAATAGTACAGCCCCTTACTTGATTACATTGTGTAGGGGAGGCAGGTCAAGAAGCTCCTCGAGAGTCGCAGTTGGTGTTGTTCTCATCGCGCTAGTGGCGCCTAGCTTGCTGAGCATCACTTCTGCCTTCTTCCACCAGACATAAGTAAGAATGGGTTTGTAGATGGCATCATACATCACCCTGCCAGTTTAGATTTGATGCCCCAGTTCCGTCCCAAAAGTTTCCGGCAGGTTCAGATAGAGGCCCTGGCCTTTTAAATAGTTGTATCTATGTAGGTGCGGATTCCATGAGAGTGAGTCATGAAGGATAACTCCTAGAGATTTGACCTCTTTGGAGAAGTGTATATTTTCACCTTGAAGGTATGGTTCTGGTAATTTGTCCCGGTTGCCTTTCCTTGTGCGATTTTGGGCTATATTTGAGGCGGCATGCGATTTCTTTAAAAAATAAAAATAAAAGCGATACTCAGCATCTCAAATTACAAGTCTCCTTCTTTCAAATGACATTGGGTTTGCAATAATATATTTTTTTTTTCGTCGAGATATTCAGAAATTAAGCGCCCTTCTTAATTGAGCAAAAATCCGTTTTTTGTTGTTGTTTTTTCTGCATATTTATTATTTTTTAATACCGTAGCCAATGCAGTTGCTTCCAATGCAATCTTTCAATGTGTCGTCAATGTTGGCCTTTCGATTGCCGCCTTTATACGTATATTCTGCATGTTTGTCAGTTTAGATGTAAAACTATTTACTGTTACTATTTACGCAATACAGTTGAGATTTCATATGGTGGTTATTTATCCGTTTTGTAAGATTTATGGCTTAATTTCTGTTTAATACCATGGCACGTATTTTTAACGCAACTATTCTTGTGATGTTCAATTATATTTTTTCTGATTTTCTTAGTAGCTTTGATTTGTCATTGAACAGAAATGTTTGCAAAAAACAGATGCACGCACACATGTAATTACATATTGTATGTGCCTATGACTTTGTTAAGTCCATTTTTTATTTAGCTGCCTGAAGTTTCGATGAAAATTTGTTTTATTTTCCTAAATTTTGTATAAATTTTGAAACTTTTATTTTAATGGTTTTGGTTAAAGCTTGGAGAATATTTTTATAAAAATGCAACAAAAAATTTAACTTGAAAAAACATTGTGAATATTCACAACACATGGTCGCCTGTTTGAGTCACTGTACGTCGATAAAAAATTTCCGAATTTTAATGAGTCGATTTTTGGCGATATGTTTTTGTAATATGTAGGCTTTATATAAAAAAAAAAAACTGGCAACACTAGTTTAGAGGGAAAAGTTGATAAGTAAAAATCAAAAATACATCCAATGAGGCGAAATTACTTTTTTTCTTCCTGCACATTTCTATGCATTAGAACGCATATTTGCTTAGTCCAAAGAAATTCTCGAAAATCTGATAAATTCAAAAGAATAGAAAAAATATTCATTAGCTTCGAACTCTACCGATTCGCATTACTTCGAAGGCGCAAGAATATTGTTATCAAAGATTTGCGAAATATATGAAGACAATTATTGTAAGAAGCTGTGTATACATACTGCAGACATACATACAGAACTTATCTTTTATAAAATGTTGTTAAAGCATTAGTTAAACTTAACTACAGAAAATTCCATGGAAATTTCTCAAAAATACCTTACATTTGATATCCATCTTTATTTTTTATGCAAAAAAATTAAATAAATATACGACTCAAAATAGGTGGCACCCCTATTCAAAAACATTATCAAAATACTTTCCATTTGATAACCATATTTTGATGTTTTATTTAATTTGTAAATCATTTCGAATAGGTGGCAACCTTACGCGAAGATAATACCTATTAAAATCGTTTGAGCCGTATGTATATGTATAAGTTAAGTATATTCACATATATAAAAGTATTGCTCGATTAAAGTAATAAGGTCTACCGAAACCTATGCATCTTCTTTTTAACCGACTTCACAAAATAGAGAAGGCTATCAATTCGTCGGAATATTTTTTATTCTTTTTATTTTTTTATTTTTTTTTTTATGTATGTTACCGCATAAATTTGGACCCCGTTGACCGATTTCTATAATTCCTTTTTTTAAAGGAAAGGCGTTACCTCACAGGTGGTCCCATACTAATTTGGTTTAAATCCGATCATTGGATCACTAGAAATTAACGACAATCTTAAATTTGTATATGAGAATTGAAGTCGGTTTTGTTTCTTGCTTAAAATTAAAAATAAAACGCAGGGCAGCAGTTGAATGTGGCTTTAAAAAATAGTCTCTAAAAGCATACCAAAAAATGTAAACAAACAAAAATTGTACACAAATACGCTCCCACCTTGCTTTATTGATCGTTCTGCATTAGTTATTATTTTAGTTATTGTTATTGTTGTTGTTATCCGGTTTGTTCAGTTGTTTTGATTTTGGCGTTTTGGTTATGGCTTTGCCGCCGGATTTGTTATACTACTTTGTGTGTTAAACCATAACAACAACAACAAATACAACAACAACAACAACCGGTACGTAGTAACTGCCTAAACAACAAGGTCACCTGAGCTCATACAAGTTGTTGTTATTGTTATTATTGTTGTTTCTACCTACTTACAAATTTGGTTAATATTTCTTGTTTCATTTGAAGGATAGATTTTTTTTTTTAGTAGGATGTCAAATAAAAATAAAACAGAAACCACCAACCAAGATACAAGTATTTCTATGCAAATCAAA
>NW_023470850.1:0-4718 GCF_013731165.1 Rhagoletis pomonella | reverse complement strand
GTTAGAGAATATTTTTAAGAATTTAAGATTAGCAGCAGAGAGCACAGACACCATGAACGTAGATCAGGTTAACGAAATAGTTAAAGCAGAAGTTAGGAGAGCCTTGGAGGTACAGAAATTAGATTTTGACAGAAAGATACTCGCTTTACAAAACCAGGTAGCAATAAATAAGCCTAAGGTAGAGAAATATAGTAGGGTAAAATTAACCCTTTGACAATATGTGACATTACACTCGACGCGATAAAATCCCTTCCCGAATTTTTCGGTCAACAAGGTACTTATGTGTTTTGGCGTGAGGCCGCGAATAACGCGTATGAATTATTTAAAATATACGATGGCAGCGAACGCCACTACCAAGCGGTAACTATTATCAGAAATAAGGTGCGAGGTGCTGCTGATGCGGTACTTTCCTCTTTCAACACGGTGCTCAACTTTAATGCCATAATCTCCCGACTTGATTTCACCTACGCGGACAAACGTCCGATATATTTGATAGAGCAGGAACTGTCCACATTAAGACAGGGCTCGATGTCATGCTTAGAATTCTACGACGAAGTGGAAAAGAAGCTAACCTTATTGGCAAATAAGACGATAATGTCATACGAGAGCGGTGTAGCAGACACCATTAATGAGAAATATAGAGCGGATGCGCTCAGAGTGTTTATTTCAGGGTTAAGAAAACCCTTATGCGATATCCTGTTCGCATCCAGACCATCAGACCTTCCGTCGGCCTTGGCTTTGGCACAGGAGGTTGATGCCAATAATGAGCGGTATGCCTTTGCGATGAATTTCGCAAATAGATATCAGGAAAAACCAATCGGGACTCAGAATCCTGTTAACCAGAAGTCACCTTACCTTGAGCACGGTGTGGGCCACAAGAATCCACATTATTCAGTAGGTAAACAAGGAAAACAAGTTAGTCGCCCACAGAACTACGGAAACACTCAGAGACCATTTGCAAATAGTAATAATTGGAGTCAAAGGCGCGTGGAGCCTATGGAAGTAGATCCTTCCGTATCCCAATTTAAAAACCCGACCAATAACCTAAGCCAGGACCATTACGGTAGGCCACAGGGGAACTTACAAAAGCGGGCAGCGAACTCAGGACGGTACACCGGACCCAAAATGCAGCGCGTTAACCATCTTACAGAGGATCAGGACTCGCAAAACGCATCCTCATACAACAAGGAGGCGGAGCAGGTGGCCGACAACATTGAAACAGATGAGGTTAATTTTTTAGGGCAAAATCCCTCCTTCCTTGGATTTCAAGGACAATAGGAGGGAAAGAGATTAAGTTCCTTGTCGACACCGGGGCATCCAGAAGCTACATCAAGCCCCTCCCAGGACTAAAGGGAATAAAAAAGGTGGAAAATTCATTTTTGGTAAAGTCAATTCATGGGGTGACTCCCATTAAACACAAATGTAAAGTTAGAATGTTTGGGGTGGTAGCAGAATTTTTTCTGCTACCCAATCTGTCTTCATTTGACGGTGTTATTGGCCTGGACCTGTTAAACAAGGTCCATGCAGCCATTGATCTAAAAACAAATACGATAACACACGATTTTGGCAGGGATATTATTTTATTTGTATCCAGCGAGGATGTTAGTCACTTGCAATGGCAGGCCAAGCAGGTCCCACAAAATTTAGAGGAGGCCTTCTCCAAAATGATAGGAAATATAAATGGGGTATTTGCAGACCCAAACGAGGCACTACCGTACAATACAAACGTAGTAGCAACGATTAGGACCACTGATGAGGACCCGGTATACTCAAGATTATACCCATACCCATTAGGTGTTTCCGATTTTGTAAATAAGGAAATTCAAGAGCTGTTATCGAACGGCATCATACGACCATCAAGGTCCCCATACAACAACCCCATATGGGTAGTAAAAAAGAAAGGCCTTGACGAGAATGGCCAAGAAAAGAAACGAATGGTTATAGATTTTCGAAAGCTGAACGATAAAACCGTCAGCGATAAATACCCGATCCCAGACATTACAGGGATCTTATCAAATCTAGGGGGGGGAGTAAATTGTTCACTACTCTTGATCTTAAATCGGGTTTCCATCAGATCAACCTGCCAGAACCGGATAGAGAGAAAACCGCATTCTCTGTAAAAAATGGAAAGTACGAATTCTGCAGGTTGCCTTTCGGTCTAAAGAACGCCCCTAGCATTTTTCAAAGGGCAATAGATGATGTGTTAAGAGAACACATAGGAACGAAATGCTTCGTCTATATGGATCATGTCATTATATTTTCAAAAAATGAAGAACAACATTTAAAGGATATAGAAGTAATTTTAAGAAGTCTGTTCGAAGCCAACATGAGGGTGTCAGCGGAGAAATCCAAATTTTTTAAAACCGAAGTTGAGTTTTTGGGATTCCTGGTTTCACAGAGCGGAATAAAAACATGTCCGGATAAAGTGGACTCAATTCGTAATTTTCAGGAGCCTACTACCCTGAAGGGGCTAAGATCATTTTTGGGTCTAGCGGGATACTACCGTTGTTTTATAAAGGATTTCGCTAAGATAGCGAAGCCACTTTCAAATATAATGAGGGGTGAATATTGATCATATTGATCTGACTGATGAACAGAAAAAAGCTTTCACCACCCTTAAGGAAATACTTGCATCGGAGGAGGTTACACTAACCTACCCTGATTTCAAGAAATCGTTTGAATTAACTACTGATGCGTCCTCGCACGCAATAGGTGCTGTCTTATCGCAAGAAGGAAAACCTATAACGATGATTTCCCGCACCAGTAGCGAGGAACATTTTGCCACAAACGAGAGGGAGTTCCTAGCCATCGTTTGGGCACTAAAAACACTCAGAAACTACCTTTATGGTGTGACGAACCTCACAGTTCACACAGATCACCAGCCGCTCACTTTCGCGGTTTCAGACAGAAATCCAAATTCAAAAAAAAAAGATGGAAAGCATTCATAGACGAATGCAACGCGAAGCTCATTTATAAACCAGGCAAAGAGAATGTAGTCGCAGACGCATTGTCTAGGCAACACATGAACGCCTTGGATAACATGAGCACCGAAACGATTCACAGCGAGGAATCGTCGACTAACACAATTGAAAGAACAGATAAGCCGGTGAACTGCTTCCGTAACCAGATAGTGGTGGAGGAAGGAATCACACCGGAAAAAAAGAACGTTCATTATTTTTGGAAAAAAAACCCGACATTTAATCACATTTAAAGATAAATGAGATCTGATCAGCCTCCTGCAAGAAGCGGTAAAATCGGATGTAGTCAATGCAATACATTGCGACCTACACACGCTTGCCCTATTTCAGGATGAACTGGTTAGACTCTTTCCAACAACCAAGTTCAGGCATACAGAAAAATATGTCAACGATATATTCGACATAAATGAGCAACAGGAAATAATCGCAGCTGAGCATAATCGAGCACATCGAGCAGCCCAGGAGAATATGAAGCAGATACTGGAAGACTATTTTTTCCCAAAAATGGGAAAAAAAGCTTCACAATTTGCTGCCAACTGTCGCACATGCTCTAAAGCAAAGTACGATCGCCATCCACAAAAGCAACTCATCGCACAGACGCCCATTCCCTCATATTGCGGAGAGATACTCCACATAGACATATTTTCAACGGGTTCTAAATATTTTCTGACTTGCAGCGACAAGTTTTCAAAGTTTGCTATCGTGCAAACTTTAAAGTCTAGAACAATAGTAGACGTGAAGCCACAGCTTCTCCAAATACTTAATATGTTTTCGGGCACGAAAACTGTGTACTGTGACAACGAAAAGTCACTAAATTCTCAAAGCATCAAATCCACATTAAAAAATCACTTCAATATCGACATCGCGAACACCCCACCCCTTCACAGTACGTCAAACGGTCAGGTAGAGCGATTCCATAGCACCCTGATGGAAATATCGCGATGCCTTAAACTCGATACCAACATGGACGATATCGAGGAGATAATCCTTTTGGCCACAATAAAATACAACAGATCCATTCACACTGTGACTGGGACGAAACCCATCACTATTTTCCGTCCAGGAAAAGAAGACAAGCAAATAATGTCCTGCATAAAAAATGCACAAGATAAAGAATTAAGAACCCATAATAAGAACAGACAGGATAGAGCGTTCGAGGAAGGTGAAAAGGTCCTAGTCAAAAATGTCTTCTATTATAATAAACTTACACCTCTCTATACCGAAGAGGAGATCGAAAAAGATCTCGGCACTACGGTGCTCATAAGAAGGAGGAGGGTCCATAAGGACAACCTTCGGGGAAGCTGAATTATTATTAGTCGCTAATGGAAACGTATTTATTACAGGATTGTTTTGACACTGGTTATGGCAATATCGGCATCGTTATCAACGGGACGAATAATAGACTACACGAACGCAAAGTACATTCCAGTGGTTGATGGAGACCTTATAATCTGGGAAAACTTCGGACATATTACTAACCTGACCCTATACGAACTGTTACGGGACGAAACGTCTAACGCTACGGACCATTTTCCAAGAACGCACATGAGAAAGTTATTAGACGCAGACAAAAACCAAATAGACAGACTTTTACAACTGCTAAATACCCACCACAGGCAGGCAAGAAGTTTGAACGCACTCGGAACAATACTAAAATATATTACAGGTACTCCAGACCACGACGACTAATCGCCTCACAGGACAGACAGTTTACCATCAACACAGAGTTGCAGAAAGAAA
>NW_023470849.1:0-4719 GCF_013731165.1 Rhagoletis pomonella | reverse complement strand
CGTTTTGAGGTTTTTTGTGTAAAAACTGACGTTTTTTACCTTCCCAGGAATTTTTCTCTGTTACTAAATCTAGTAGGTAGAACTGATCTTGAATTATTTTCATAATAAATCTTATATTAACGATATCAAACCAGTTTACAATGAATTTTAAATGTGCTCTGTAGAAATGACATTTTAATATACCTTGCGTACATATGTACCTTTGCATACAATAAAAGTTTAATAAGAACAATTCTGGGTGCAAACATTTGAAAAAGACTTTTTTGGGTAGGAAGTGACGTTTTTTCAGACCAAGAGGGACGTTTTCTCATGTCGAAGACCTGGCAACGCTGATTGTTAGTGCGCCCTAACAGTACAAAAGGAACAACAACTTTTCGTACCTGTTTTGGAAGTGGGTATCTCTACCCGTTCATAGTAGGTTGAAAACTTAAAAAATCAAAAGTTTGAAATTTGTTAAGTACTGTTGTTTTTTATTAATATATTACTTATTATTTATTTCATATTGAAAAATTTAAATCAAAAATAAAAGAAAAATACAGTCTTCATTGAATTCATTGCTAATTATAACATAAAAAAATAAGAAAATTACGACTAGATATTATTCATCTGGTGTATCTTCGAAGAGAGGTAAAGTTTCTATAGCTGTGTCAAGAAAGCTTGGGTTCAGTTTTACCAACAAAATATTTTCGAGTGTCTTCTGACTAAGCTGATTACGGTAATCAGTAAGAACCAGCCTTAGTGTTGAAAATGCTCGCTCAATTGTGACCTGTTAAAAACGAAATTTTTAAAGCCTTAGTGAATATGTACTCGTACAGGGATACCCTGATATGTACATCAGGGTGGCCACTATTTCCTAAGCTGTTTTTTTTTCTCGCCCTCTCAATTTTAAGTTTCTGTATAGATAATTGTGCAATGAAAAAAGGGTCCTAATTTTCAAATTATCACAATCCAATCATGTTAAATTTTCCAAATAACATTGTCTGAGATTTGTGGACTCTGCATTTAATACTTTTGAGCAGCAGGAAAAAAACAACTTGGGAAATAATGATGAAAACGTTATATTAACCTGAGTTGGCGGGACTGCAAAACAAACAATACTTAATTCGTACAATTCTGGGTCAGTGTACTGCTTTGCCTTCCAAAATTTTAGCACATCGTCAATTCTTTGGAAAGGCAGTTGGAGATGCTCAATTCTTGCATACGCGTCGAACGTATTGTTGATTTCGGCTTGGGTTCCTTGTACTAAATATTGATACATGAGTTCATCTTCTTCATCAAAAAAGTTGCCGGCCGGTGTGGAAGCAGAAGTTGGCGCGGAGTATAAGGGTCCAATAGGATTATTTTCATGGATTCTGTCCCAAATTGTTTTTAAATGAAGAGTAGCTTCGGTTTTTTGCTGTGCAGTTAAAGTATGTTGAAAGCGAGGGTCCAGAAACAAGCACGAAATTAAAAATTTATTATTAAATAACGTTATTGTTCGCGTTTCTATTGATTTTAAAATCATGTTCCCAATTGTTGTTATTAGCTCCTGACTTGAATCGCTTACGATTTTTTCGGTGCTTATTTTTAGTTTAAGCCACTGTGCGTAAAAGTTTCCGTAGTGTAATTGCCCCTCTTGAAACTTTGTTATAGTTTTTTGCAAGGGATGGAAACTGTGCAATAACATTCAATGAAATCCCAAAACAACGTATCCACTTCGAAGTTTTCATCCTCAGATTTATTTTTAATAGATTCGATTTTAGTTAACATATTCTTTGCTGCTAATAAATCCTGCAACATAGTATACGTGGATCCCCATCTCGTAGGGCAACCTAGTTGGGCATTTTCAATCCTTTTAACTGAAATATTTCGCGATAGCCATTTGACGTTTTTCTGATGTATTTTGTAAGATTACGACAATTCCATAGGTATTTCAGCATGCCAGACGATTTTGCAACGTCAAGAGCGACCAGCTGGGTTGTATGTGCTGCACATCGGCAAACTTGTATATTTCCTATTAGCACGTTAGTGCAGAATTCGTCGTTTTCTTCAACATCCTCTTCAGAAATAAATGATAAAATGTTTGTCGCTCTCAGCATGTTTGCACCGTTATCAGATGTTATTGAGACGATTTGGGTTAAATTAATGTTGTATCGCTTTAGCACATTCAACACTTCAATGGCAAGATTTTTGGCTGTGCTTGATCCAGCTCCTTTCAATTCTATCATTCCCAAAATAATAGATTTAATTCGTACCGCACTAATAAATTGAGCACTTACACCAAATATATTTCTGGACAGCCTTGTAGCACTGTCTATTTTCAATGATAACAGTTTGTTTTTCACTTCATTGGTGATTTCCAATTTTATGTTATTCGCAACCATAAACAATGTTTTTTTGCAGTTTGATGCATTCAGCGTAATTTTTTTTCCGTCCGACACTCTAAGGCCATCGCAAATCGGATCTATGAAATTTCTTATGTTTGGTGAATTCAAAATATTGAACGGAATGCAGTCCTCCGTTACCAATCCGATATATGACCTTATCAATTGTTTTTTATTCACCTCAATTTTAATTTTCTTTTTTCGAATTATTTTACCAGCACTTTTAGATGAAATTGACGACTCCGGTGGTTCAAACTGTTCATTACTTGCTTCATTCAAATTAATTTTGTGCAATTTAATTAAATGCGCTTTTAAATTAGACACTCGATTATTCCCAAGCTTCTTTTTGCACGTTTTACACGTAGCTAAACCCATGTCTGCGTTGTTTTCGAAATACATCCAAATTTCGTTTTTAGCTGCCATAGTAAAATTTATATGTTGCTGAACCAAATGAAACTAAATGCTAACTACAAACCAAAAACGTACAGAACTCGCAAATAACGGTTGTGACCAGAGTACGAAAACAACCCGAACGGGTAGAGATACCAATTTCCAAAACACTAACAATACACAATGGGTTTCAATTGCAGCTGAGTACAAACCAAATGAATTTTTTGGTCTTTTACCGATATTTCTATGCATTAATTGTCGTTTTATGCATACCTAAACCAGGTATATGCATACCTAAACCAGGATAGGCATAAACTTGGAGTTCGAGCGAGCGAGCATACTCGTGCTCAATGCCTCGAAGGTAACAAGGCGCTCGCAGCTTTCTTTCATGTATAAGTTTAAATTTTTTAAGAAATTATTGAATATTAAAAATATTATACCTATTTACATAGATATGTATGCACATATGTATGTACCTACCTAGTAGATGGTCAAAATAGCACGCATCTATTCTTCTGTACATGAGAACATATCTATACATACACAAATAAATACATACATTTGTGGATATATGTATATATATACATATCTGCATGTGTATATACAATCCTTTACTCGAAATCCTTAGTTGATGCAATTTTTATACCCGAGCGCACTTGTGTACAAGGGTATTATAACTTTGTTCACATAACGGTTGTAACAGGCAAAACGAATCGAGATAGATATAGAAAAATGTGTACATAAATGATCAGAATGAAAAGAGAAATCGATTAAGCGGTGACTGTCTGTCCGTCCGTCCGTCCGTCTGTCCGTCCGTCTGTGCACACGATAACTCGAGTAAAAATTGAGATATCTTAATGAAACTTGGTACGTGAACTTCTTTTGGGCGTAGGACGGATGGTTTTGAAAATGGGGAAATCGGACAATAACCACGCCTACCTCCCATATAACGGTAATTTTCAGAAATACGATAACTGCAATATTTTAGTAACTACTGAAGATTATTCACTCAAAATTTGATATTTACAATGAGTTTTAGACCAAAAATAAGAATATTTTAAAATTTTGGCAAATGGGCGTAGCCACGCCCACTTATGGTTACATGTGTATATCTTGGTAACCGCTGCACAAATTTCTTCCAAACTTGGCACAGTTGTTGGCCCTGGTACAGCATACCAAATGGCTTTTAAAATCGGACAATAACCACGCCCACATTCCATATAACGGTAATTTCGAGAAATACAAAATCTTCGATAAATCAGTAAATATCAAAGCTAATTTATTCAAAATTGATGGTTGCAACAATTCTTTACCAAGAAATACGTTTATGATAAAATTTTGGAAAATGGGCGTGGCACCGCCCACTTGTGATTACATATATGTATCTCGCTAACCGTTCTAGCAATTTGTACCAAAAATATTGTATAATT
Source organism: Rhagoletis pomonella (assembly GCF_013731165.1). Classification (NCBI taxonomy): domain Eukaryota; kingdom Metazoa; phylum Arthropoda; class Insecta; order Diptera; family Tephritidae; genus Rhagoletis; species Rhagoletis pomonella. The sequence continues at coordinate 536 of NW_023470849.1, read as the reverse complement.
ATTGTGCTTGCCACATAAAAGCAAACCGTTGAAAATTGTTGAAATCGGTCTTAAATTACGGCCGCTTTTCATATAACAATAAATTTCAGAAGTGCTTGAAATTTCAATATGTCGAAATTTAAGGACGCTAATTTACTTAAAATGTATACACTCCGGCTTATCATGTAGCGGTAGCTTTCGGCAAGGTGGAAAACATATCTTTAATACTTGCGCCGGGTATTTAATGTTCGGCTCCGCCCGAACTTAGACTTTCTTACTTGTTATCCCATTAATTTTTGCTGACCAAACAACCCGTTTGCCTGTCTAATCTCTCTCCTCTCCTAATCTCCTAAACTAAAAAAACTCCTTTTAAACTTAAAACAATAGATCCTAACCACATCATTAAAAATCCAGAAAATAATACATATACATGTATGTATGTACATGTGTTATGGTATTACCAAATGACCTGTGTGCACAAACGTAAATAAATATATCTGTGTACATATGTATGTATGTATGTAGAATGTAAGCTAAGGTTTTTTAACCGAGATTCT
>NW_023470848.1:0-4720 GCF_013731165.1 Rhagoletis pomonella | reverse complement strand
TTAACACGATTTTCGGAATCAACGAGCATTTCTACATAGCCATTGGAAAGTGGCATCCATAGAACATTTTTGCTGTAAACCAATGTAATCCCATTAACGATTTTTAAATTCTCAGTTTCTATAAAATTTTCTATATTATTTATTTGTTATTACCTTTCCCCATTACCATTACTAACAACGATACCAGTGTCATTACTATAATAATTATCATTGCCGTTACCACTAGGATTACTGTTACCATTGCCATTACCTTTCCCATTACCACCACCATTACTATCAACGGGCTCTGCTGCTTTAATAAGGTCTATAATACAGACCTCAATGCCGCCCTAGTATCTCACAAGTGAGTGGGTGGTATTTTCTTTCTCCAATGCTTTCCCTGCTGGGCAGTGTTCAATGCTTATATAAAGACACCCATCTCATCCTACAACGCAAACACATAAACAATTTAATAAATCCCATTTAATAGAGCAAACAACTCACAGGAATGGAGGACTGCATTTTGATTATGTACTAAATAAACATGTATTAGCTAATAAACTGACCTTATACAGAGACTTTCTAAATGAGAAATTATTTCGATATTTTAGCGCCAACTTACACTCAATTTACTGTTTTTATTACTAATTTTTAACATAAATTCCTATGGCTTCCATTTCCCACACATTTTTTTATGCAAAGTATGTCACTGTAAACTATCGGAAAGCAGTTATTTTCTAAGGTTGTGCGTGAGAACTTTTCAATGCACATAGCACATACTTATGTACAATTTTGAGAACACATGCACTAAATCTAAAGCTAATGATAAATAGAAATTTTCGATTTTTTTTATGCTGTTCTCAACATGAATATTCGAATGTTAGGCCAAACATATGGATATTGATATTTTTCTCCTTCTTTCGTTAAATATTTTCAGGGTTCGAGCATTTGGAACTTTACCAAGCCATTAAAGGCGCTGTTTTTCAATTCTTCGCACAATGTCTATGTGGTTGATGAATTTAGAAAAATTATCGTTCCATTGTTTGTCCCTCCTCTACGTCTCCTCAAAGTGTTGATTTGATATCTCTTAAACTAACTTCGTAATATCGAAAAAAGTAAAAGTGCCCTTCTTGCATAGAACAGGAAATATGCGAACGCTATTTGAAGTAACATACGAAAACAGCAGTGCACTTACAAGAATATTGTTTTGCTTTTTTCTTTGACTTATTTTTCTCTCCTTTCTTTTCAAATAGCGTTGCTTTGCTTGGATTATATTTTTTGTTATAATACACTTTCTTTATATATGTCATCGCTATTGTAATGAATATTTAAATAAAACAAGTTTTGATGAAGTAAAGGCGTGATATTTTTCTTCGACTTCTTCGTGAAAAGGGCACATCTTTCTCCGTTTTTTTTTTTTAATTTTTTGAGCAATAATATAAAAAACAGATTTTGTAAATATGTATACAAAATGGATTGGGAATATATGTATGTAGGAGTACTTAATAACAAGTTTGGTACTTCTTCTTTTTATATACTACAACAACCAAAGAGTAATCACACGTAAAAGACTTTAACAGCTAATATCTGAGGAAGCAGAATTAACAGAACTTCCATGTTTGCATCTAACTTCTCAATTATTAATGGATATAAAACATATACAAGTTGTTTTTCTTGTGTATTTTTTTATTTAAGAAAGAGTTGATGTGAGTGGGCATATAAAGTAGTTGTATATGCTCGAGCTTTTCCCGACAAAGGACTTTTAACGATCTAATCTTGTAAATATTGGTGAACTCCATAGAGTGTAAATTAAAAAAAAAAAAAATATTCAATACAAAATACTTCGCACTTGTTTGTTTATTAAATAGTTTTCCTTTTTGTTGTACCACTACCACCTTATATGAATTCGCCTTGGAGAAAATATATGTAAAACAAAATCGGTTTATCGGGGTTTTCATCATTTTAAAAATGGGCAATCGTTTTTTTTTAATTGCCATTTTTCGAATAACTCGAAAGCCGGTTCTCGAAAAAGGCGAATATTCGAACACCTTACACCTTGTACATATGTATTAGGGTGGTCCTTAAACTTTGTATGGTGAGCTCACCCCATTATTGTGTTCTTCTCACAAAATAAAAACAACCGCGGGTTTTCGAAATTAAAAAAAAAAAAATAGTTCTACCAGGGTTTGAAAAAAAATAATGTTTTGCAAACCGGAAAAATGTCACAAATTTTTTTTTTAAATTTTATAAACTTTACATATTATTGAAACTTATTTATTCATATCTATGTGATATGTGAGCAAATCGCACGAGTTGTTTTTTTTTAGGGGCACTACCTTCTCTCACCAGTACAAAAAATGCTAAAGTATTTATGTAGCATTTATTTCAATTAATAGAGTTCCAGAGTTTTTGAAGAATTATAGCCTTAAAACATTTAATTAAGCGAAAAAGTACCGAAAGTACTCTTTTTTCATTGTCACTCGAAAAACCAAAATTAAATTAATAATAATTTAATTATTAATAAAATTAATAACTTTGGAAAGTTTTCAAATAGAATGTTCATATTAGAGGCAATGGACATTGACATCAAATGCAACATAAATACATATCTGTGAAATGGTAAGAGTGTACCACGAAATTAAAAAGTAATTTAAATCTGTGATCATAAGCAATAACCGCCTAAGTCGAAAAACCTGAATTCGAGAAAAAACATTTAAATATTTGGATTGTAATTTCGCCTATAATTTTTAAGTAGCCTAGCTGGCGAAATGGGGATTTCACATTCGCATGGAATAGGGGTTGAAGAATACGACAGCATAAATAACTCCATCATTTCTTAAGTCGACGTAGGTGGTTATTGCTTGTGGCCACAGAAATAATATGTCTTTTAAGTTAAGGGGTGCGATTAAACGTGTTAGATGACTGCGAAGGTTGCTACGGGGCGTATGTGTTACATATAAAACTACGGGTATATGAGCATGATACGTTATTTTTTACTTTTTTTAACCGACTTCCAAAAAAGGAGGAGGTTATGAGTTCGTCGGAACATTTTTATTTTATATTTTTGTTTTTTTTTATGTATGTTACCGCATAACTTTGGACCAAGTCAACCGATATCGATGATTATTTTTGCATCGGTAAGGTAGTGTCACATACTAATCTGGTTTAGATCTGATCATTGGCTCATGAAATATATATATATATATATATATATATTTATATGAGAATTGAAGTCGGTTTTTTTTTGCTAAAAATTACTTGTTACAGGTCTATTCTGCACGTTACCGAAGATTTTGTAACCGGAAAATTTTATTACCAAAAAATGCTACCAGTTCTTGTCACCGCGATTCTAGGTACGTTGGTAATGCAGTTAAATTAATCAGCAATTCAGCTATGAAGAATTGCGCAAATCCTGGCATTGCATATTTCATGGGGCAATAATTAATAATATAATAACAAAATTTACCGGATACAAGAGTACACGGAATCCGAAAAAGGTATAAAAATTTACGGGAACTTTATTTACCAGTTACAAACGTTTTATTACCAGCGCAGAATAGACCTGTTAGGTTTATCTTTTTTAAGTTTTCATTTAAATACAATTTTGCGATGGAATATTTTTGTTTACGCAAAGCGGAAGATAATGCATTGTCTAAGATAAGTGCGCCGCCATTTTCGCACAATAATACGGTTTTGTCGAAAAATATATTAACGCGTGAGATTTGCTATAAGATATTTGATATAAGAAATCATTAATTTTAACTGGCGTTTTTATATTTTATTTTAAAGCATGTATAGTTAAATCAAACTTAATTACAAAATTTTCTGTAGTTAAGTTTAGCCAATGACCCTTTAAGTAGAGAAGATAACGGTCCAAACTATGAAAAAAGGTGTACACAAAATTGCTATCAGCCGCCAAGTGAAAACGAATTCCACCCAGTAAGTGAAACTAAAAGTTCAAGCGTTTCAAAAAAACTTAAAATTTTCTCTATGAATTTTAATTTTTCTTGTTACTAAAGTGTCACCAACAGATTTACAATTCAAATAACAAGCGCTCTTTACTCCCAATTTTCTATGATTAAGATTGAGAATGCTATATGTATGTATGTTTATGTATATAAGTGCAAACATGCGAGGGGAATACGAAGGTGAAGAACAGTGTTGACATAACGAAAATTAATGTTATGTGAGCAAAATCTCTACATAAACACTCACACACACATGTGAAGTTCGCAGGATTTCAACATTTGTGTTTAATACGCTTATAACAAGAATTTGCACAACTGTACTATGTACAGTATGTATTTGGATATGGACATACGTACGTACGTTTAGCACCGCTAGCACAAGATTTATGATTGGGCGCACAGATTTGCTGGCGGACGCTTACCAGACCGGATGTCGCTAACGGATGTGCGCTTTAATTCATACAATTATTTACTACACGTATATACATACACATGAGCACGAGTGTACATTCAATTGTATTTTGTACTTATCTCAGAAGAAAAGGTTTAGCTCAGTATTATCACGTTTCCCAAACGCAAGTAGTCCGGCTATAAAATACTGCTTGAAGCAAAATTTTCACAGTCCACTTTAAAATTCTTCGCCAAACCCACAATATTTGGTTCTTGGAATTAACGAATCAAAATGGTTTCTGCTTTGTAAATCTGCGTAATTTCACACAATATCGCAATATGTAATAATATCATTTGGCCCACCACTGCACAATTGGTCAAAT
>NW_023470847.1:0-4720 GCF_013731165.1 Rhagoletis pomonella | reverse complement strand
AATATAGAATATAGAATATAGAATATAGAATATAGAATATAGAATATGGAAAACAAAACGTTACAAAAATCGATGATCTCGTACCGCAGACCGCCAATAGAAGGTGCGCAAGATAGCTGAGACAATAGGCATCTCAAATGACCACGTGGGTCATATCCTGCATGAAATTTGCCCCAGTTGGCTCACTCCGGACAACAAGCGCAACCGTGAGACCACTTCAAAGCAGTGTTTGATGTCGTTTAAGCGCAATCCGTAGGAGTCTCTGCGTCGATTCGTGACCGCCGAGGAAACATGTATCCACTGGTACACACCAAAGACCACGGTACAGTCGAAACAGTGGACCTCACCCGGCGAACGTGCTCCGTAGAAGGCGAAGACTGTCCCATCAGCCGGAAAGGTGATGGCAACCGTTTTTTTTTTTTTTTGTTTAATTGACAGGGTGTGATCAACATTGAATACCTGGAGAAAGGCGAAACGGTCACAAGGCTCTACTATTGCAGAAAAACGGACCCATTTGGCGAAGAAAGCCAAAGAGCACACCATGACAACCCACCGGCTCACATTTCCGCCATCGCCACGGCCAAATCGGTCGAACTGGGCTACGAACTGCTGCCCCATCCACTGTGTTCTCCAGATTTGGCCCCGTGTTTTGTTTCCAAACTTGAAAAAGTCACTCGCGGAGCAGAAATTTTAGTCGAATGAGGAGGTCATCGTCGACACGGACTAATATAAATACATATAGTGCCAAATATTCGAATGCGAAATCAACGCACGGACCACTCAACATGCGGTGCTTGTACTTATATGGCGAAGAAGCATGAACAGTGACAACCTCCGATGGAGTGTTCGAGGGAAAGATGCGATGGTGAATGCCGTACGAATGGACAGAAATCATCCAGGTCTGAAACTAAATATATGACTCCGATCGCGATTGGCAAGACCAGATGGGGAAAGACTTGGCTTTACTTGGAATTTTCATTTGGCTCCAGTTTACAGAGAAGAGAAACAACAGACTTTCTTCGTTTGACTCGGCCAAACCTGCATGGAGAGTTCCAGTGCCGGAAAACAAGAAAAAAGAGCCGTCTATGCCTTATACACTCTCTCTTCTGTACATTTAGTTCCCTTGTTAATTTCCTTTACAGATTTATCACCAGTTAAATGGCATGATTTTTTTAACTAAAGATACACACCCACACTGTAGCTTACATCATTCTTGCATTTTTTACTTTCTGGTAAAGACACGTGTGCTTTATGGGCATGCGTAGCAGGCACTGCTTTCTTTCAATTGCAGCAAATTCTGGCTGGCTCTGTTTGCGCTCTGGTTCTTAGATATCATGGTAGGAATCGGTGAATCTCCCAGAAAAAGAGCTCAACATAGGACGCAATGAAGTGTTGTCAACGGTCGCATTGTATCCATTCCGCCCGTCGTCAGTTCTAAAATCACTCACTTCTTCCGATATTTTTTCTCATTCGGCTGTTTTTTTTTCGAGATAAACCTAGTCTTTGTGTCTGCAACTCAAAACATCGTCGAAACGCATTAGTTGCTTACATATCACACGTATATTTGAAAGCATACTTTCACATAATTCATTGTAAAATCGGGAGTCCATATTCTGAATCAAATCAATTGTCAAGCGATTTATTCTTCGAGCTACAGTCCCAGTAACTCCAAGATACGCATTTTGAGTATTGAATTATTACTCCCTCGTGATGTTAGTCAAGTTATAAGATTCTCCCTCAAATTATAGCTTTCTCAATTAATACCCCCATTCCATACACTCATTCCTTCATGGCTTTTTTAATTCGACCGAATACCCTATGCAGTGTTGTAGCGGTAGTGGTAGACCTACACTTGGCATAGGTAATGGATATTTTATTGGGATCTATTCTGGCTTTCACATGAATGAATCAACCTTTTGAGTGTCTTTAGAAAAAAAGATGCTAGACCAATTGGTTTGCAGTCCTTAAGATTTCAAATGTACATACAACTTTAGAACTTTACAGGGCAATTCTGGCAACTGTCTTTCAATTCACCAAGGTCTTTCGTAAGACAATTATCAATTCGTGCAACTTTCTTGAAAGCTCCTTTCTGACTTTCGAAATACTAATTGAAAGATCTGCCACCGGATCACTGCAGCGTCTTCCAGGAAGGATAGAGAAGGTCTGGGGGCTCCCGCGACCTCGTGCCGTCTGCTGCTGTACAGTTGGGCCCAGCGAGGCGGTCTAGTGAGCTCTTGAGACTAAGCATGCTATATCTTTCGCTATTGCTTTTGATGGGGGCAAGCCTAAGGTTTAATAAGCACCTTAGGTCGCACTTTTTCGCACTCCTGATTAGCTTTCGGGAATGGAAATCAGTCGAGATTGAAGAGCTTCGTTGCGAGCACGGAGCGTTTCTCCTGCAAAAAGCCATAGGTGTCGTCATTCTCCCTTAGCTTCTCCGCCCCTATTTCCCTACCCTCCCATTCACCTTCCGGTATCCCTACATCCTTTTCCCACTCCCCTCTTAAGGGCATCACAATGAAAAGCTTAGTCAAATCTAAGTGGGCCTCCATCTACGGAGGCAGCCCGCTAAGCTAACCTTACCTGACAAGGAGGTCTTAGCGTTATTCTGTTTGTCTTTTAGCAGTAAATTTTTAATTAATGAAATTAAATAAAAAATATGCATAGATATTTTTACTTTTAAAACAACAAAAATTTAAAACTTAAAGAAAATTTGATTAAAAAGTAAAGAAAAAATTAAGAAAAAAGAAAAATTAAACAAAATAAAAATTAAGTGAAATAAAACAATATTTCCCTTTTTAAAACAAAAAAATCGAAAAGCTAAAGGAAAATAAATTTTGAAAAATTTAATAAAAAGAAAGATAAAATAAGTTTTAAAAAATTGAATAAAAAGAAAGATAAAATAAGTTATAAAATTTTATTAAAATTCGAAAGTAATACTTTTCCCTTTGAAACGGTTTAAAAATTAGAAGAAAATTAATTTGTTTAGAAAAGAAAAAATTAATAAATAATATAAAAATTAAATTAAATTAAAAAATATTTTTTTTTTTGCAACAATAAAATCTAAAAATTAAAAAAAAAACATGAACTTTAAAAAAGGAAAATATGCATAAAATAACTTTCTAGACCTTAAATTAAATTAAAAAGTATAAACTTTTTTTTTCAAAATATCAAAATTCAAAAACTAAAAAATGTTACTTTTAAGCAAAAAACAAATCCGACTTCATTTCTCATATAAAACTTTTAGAGTACCGTTAATTTCTTCATCATCCAATGATCGGATCTAAACCAAATTTGTATGGGACCATCTCTGAGGTACTGCCTTTCCTTTTGAAAAAAAGGATTGTAGAAATCGGTTCACGTAGTCCAAAGTTATGCGGTAACATACACAAAAAAATATTTCGACGAATTGATAACCTCCTCATTTTTAACCGACTTCAAAAAAGGAAAAGGTTATTATTTTTTTTGTTTTATGTATGTTACCTCATAACTTTGGACAACGTTAACCGATTTCGATAATTTTTTTCATGTTAAGGGTGGTCCCACACTAGTTTTGTTTAGGTCGGATAATTTGATCATGAAGAAATTAACGGTACACCTAAATTTGTATCTATATGAGGATTCGAAAGAGCTTTTCGACATGAAACTTGACAAGAAGCTTTTATATGACTTTTATGCCAGAATAAACAAGCTATCTTGCCTACTCGCTTTCAATTGTCTTACAAACTACTTGCAACTATCTTAGCCAGAATTTCCCTGTTAATTTTGAACTTTAAAGATTACATCCACTGAAATTTCAATTTTTGAAGGTAGCGACTAGTCAGAAATTCCAAGTATTTTACCTACTCGAAGGCGATAAAAGCTGGTATGAGCTACCGAAAGCTAAATAGAAGAGTAGAAGAGATTTGAATGACAAAAAAAATGAACTATTTCATGTAGACGTCAGCTTGTCTCAATTTCGCTTTGCATTGCTTTACTAACTCCTGCGTCCTTTGCTTTTGCAATTGAGTTTTCGACATTCACTCTTTTCTTGTTTTCTTGATACATTCATCGCTGTAGCTATGTACATAACAATATCGTTGAATGCAAAGGTCACAAAACGGAGCAGCATAAAGGCAAAAAACAAAACACAAATCGAAAGAATGAATTGAGCAAACCAGTCATGGCGCATCGACAAGAGCAACAGCTGGCATAGCAACACAAGAATTGTACCTACTATGTAGCAAAAAAGCATCAGTCATGTTTAATGCCAGCGGTACGACAAAATGAAGCAAAACACGTTGACTAATAGACATCCAAATACTAAATACACAGCAGCCAACAACTGTGGTGCTGGCAAAGAAATAAAGACGAAAGCGACTCTCTATAGACCGAAAACAATCCACAATAAACAAAAAATGGCCAAAGGCTATATAACAATGGCAATGGCAACAAACCATAGAGATACGCATTCGATGTAGCAGAAATGTATGGAATACAAAAAAAAAGTACGCCAAAAAACAACACAATTGACGGCAATCAACGCGGATGTTTTGGGCTGTATGCGCTGGGCAAACCGAAAGCCTCTATGCAGTACGCATAGGCGCTCTATCTGAGCGTCAACCTGGCTCCAATGAACACAGCTTAGCTCATGAGTTTTCGAAGGATTTTAAACACACGTGCGCGCACACTCACACCCACAAAAGCACACACATACATACATACTTATTAGGGCGGGTCG
>NW_023470846.1:0-4721 GCF_013731165.1 Rhagoletis pomonella | reverse complement strand
GTACATATCGTCGCTCCCAACGAAGAGTAGCACATCTCAAATTATCGTGGAAGACTAGCACATTTTACTATTCGCGTCGAAGACTAGCACATTTCATTATTCGCGACGAAAAGTAGCACATTTCAGATTTTCGCGTGGAAAACTAGCACATTTCACTATTCGCGTGGAAGAGTAGCACATTTCAGAATTTTGCGTGCGCGCAATCTAACCCTCGCTCAGCATGAGTGTTGCCGCGAAACATTTTTAGTGGTAGCTAAATTGCAGCTAAAAAAGGGCTAAAAAAGAGCTAAAAATCGTCGTTGTGGCTAAAAATGGTAGCTAATTTTTTTTACCTACATCTTATATATAAAAATAAGTGCACGTTCTTGGTGTGACCTCATAACTTGAGAACAGCTTCACCGAATTCAACCAAATTTATGTGGCATATTCGATTTATCATGCAGATGGTTTATGCGAAGTTTTCCCGAATTCGGAAGAGGGAGCGTGGCACCACCCATACTAACTAAAATATAAAAATAAGTGAACGTTTTTGGTGTGACAATATAACTTAAGAACGGCTTCACCGAATTCAACCACATTTATACGGCATATTCAGGCTATCATGCAGATGGTTTATGTGAAGTTTGCCCGAATTCGTGGCACCTTCCATACTAACTAAAATTTTTTTGCTGTATATCTCTTGAAATATTTGTGGTAGAGTACTGGAAGTTGGTATAGAGGTATAACAAATAATTCCATACTCATGGATAAAAATGGGCAGTATTGGAAAAGAGGGTGTGGCACCTCACATCTTATATATAAAGAATAAGTGCAAGATTTCAACCAAATTTATACGGCATAGCCGGGCTATTATGCAGATGGTTTGTGTTAAGCTTCCTCGAATTCGGAAAAGGGGGCGTAACAAAAATTTTCATCTGGTATATCTCTTGAAATATTTGTGGTAGATTACTGGAATTGGTAGCTATACGTTTATTTATTCATACCCAAGATCGAAAAACAAAAATGTTGTATATCCAAATGTGTTGGATTAAGATTTAAAATAAAGAATCAAAAATTTTTAAATAAAACAAATGATAAATTTTCATATAGAAAAATTCCAGGACTTTTCATTCGTTTTTCAATATTTGGTGTAGAGAAGCCCACCGGGGTACTGCTAGTATAAATATGTAAGTATACACGCAAACATTTTCTATAATTACTGGTACAGAAAAACAATGAACTCTGAAAAGAATTAATATTTTATTCAACAAAAAAACTTTTTGTGTAACACATAAAGCATATTAAGGGCCGCCAACTTACCTATTTTAAAGTATAGTTAAATCGTTAACGGATAAGATAACGGCCCAGAAACGTAAGGAACATAGATAGACATCATGGTGGAATAATAACAAGGTGTTGTCAGTAGCGACGTGTTTGTTGTGATTTTGACAAGATGGGCATGCTTATTTTCAGTGCTGCCGATCTTAATTTTTATACTACTATTCGTTGGGAAATAGTATCTAAAATAATCCATTTTAGTAACTCGTTTTATCGCGATTTTAAAGAACTTGGTGTTTTCAGAACAATATTAATATTTAAAATTGCTGGATTTGTATAATTTTTGTCCGCAAAAAGTAAAAACTAAAAGAAAACGTACACAAAAATCGTATCAAAAGGCGATTTTTTATATTAAATAACTTTTGCTGCATTGTCATAATATTGAGCCAAATGAACTACTGATACACTAGAATAGAGTGGCTGCATGGTTAAATTAGGAATTCGCTTATATTATCGATATTTATTTGTTATAATCTATTTAGAAAATCATTTACAGTCTTAAAGAAAATTGCCTTATTTTACCGCTTTTTACTTTTTTAAAGTTACAATATATGTCCAAGCTGTGTGGAGTTGCCGATACAAACATATATTCAGGCTTATAAGCCTGTAATTATACATTTTTCTACATTTAATTTGAAATAGTATGCACCAACGGATTAAAGGTAGTAAATATATAGTACCTTTTCTAGTACTTTAAAATGCGTGACCGGAATAGACCTGCCGAAAAAGTGAGGTTAAGTTACTGACAACACCTTGTTATTATTACACCATGGATAGACATATGTTTACTTGCCTTAAAGGAAAGGCGTTCGCTTTATGAGCGAAGAGTTAAATTCATGAAAATCATAAAAAAATTTTAATGTCAATGATGAATAAATTTTGAAGAGGGCTAGGGGCAATTTCAAATTTTTGTGGCCAAAAAAAGAATTTGGTAGCCAAATTTAGCCACCAAAGGGCTAAAACGGACCCACTGCTCAGCATAGACTGACTATCGTTTCCTAGCTCTACTACAGTCCACTAAATTTTAAATCGTTAACTTCAATAAAACCATTGAATTGTCATTTACATTATTAAAGAAAATTAATCTTTTATTTGCACGGAACTAAACACAGCCCCACTAAGTTGCCAAGAGCGTAGCATATAGTCCTTAGCGAGCCATTCGATTTGAATTGGCAGCACTTACGGCGCCTAATCTAGCTAAACATAGCGAAAGACACTCTTTTCGTAGAAGTAAAATCGAGCGGTAGATTGCGAGCGGTGCGCGGAAAAAAAAATCAAACTAACGTAACGTGAAAAAAAATTTAAACAAAATCTGAATCGAAAAACAAAACTAAGCAAAAATAAAAAACAGTTTAACAAATTTGAACAAAAACTCAAACTTCAGGTTGCCAACAGAGTGGAAGCGAAGCCGAATACGAAGATGAAGACGAAGCCGAAGACGAAAAACAGTGCAGTAGTAAACATATGAAAGTGATCAAGTGCAAGCAAAGACGAAGACGAAGATGAAGACGTTACGCAAGCGGTCAGCTTGAAACAGTGCGGTACTGTTTTCAAAGATGAATCGCTTGCTGTGATGAGTTGTTTACAATTTATTTAAGTGTTTGCAGTTGTGAAAAAACGCGTTTTTCAAGAAATTGGCTAAATTTTTGGCACAATGTAATCAAACGTATTAATTGGCATTCTTGTATATTCGAAAAATATCTGTCCGTCTTGCCGTAACATATAACACATAACATATTATTACATAATATGATTATAATTAATTATTATTATTATTTCGTAACACATTATTTCATGATTTGTTGTTTTTTCTTTATTTTCCTTTCGATTTTATCTAAAAAAATGGTTTTATTTAGAAACAAATCTTCATCCATCTTCCACTATGTACACTCGCCAGCTTTCCCGCAACGCAAGCAATTCGTCTTCGGCTTCGTCTTCATCTTCGTCTTCGGCTTCGCTTCCACTCTGTTTGCAACCTAATAGTGCGTGCTGTGGCGAACAAAAGACAAGTTTCCATAATAGTGACTGTGCACATACATACGTACATATCGTCGCTCCCAACGAAGAGTAGCACATCTCAAATTATCGTGGAAGACTAGCACATTTTACTATTCGCGTCGAAGACTAGCACATTTCATTATTCGCGACGAAAAGTAGCACATTTCAGATTTTCGCGTGGAAAACTAGCACATTTCACTATTCGCGTGGAAGAGTAGCACATTTCAGAATTTTGCGTGCGCGCAATCTAACCCTCGCTCAGCATGAGTGTTGCCGCGAAACATTTTTAGTGGTAGCTAAATTGCAGCTAAAAAAGGGCTAAAAAAGAGCTAAAAATCGTCGTTGTGGCTAAAAATGGTAGCTAATTTTTTTTACCTACATCTTATATATAAAAATAAGTGCACGTTCTTGGTGTGACCTCATAACTTGAGAACAGCTTCACCGAATTCAACCAAATTTATGTGGCATATTCGATTTATCATGCAGATGGTTTATGCGAAGTTTTCCCGAATTCGGAAGAGGGAGCGTGGCACCACCCATACTAACTAAAATATAAAAATAAGTGAACGTTTTTGGTGTGACAATATAACTTAAGAACGGCTTCACCGAATTCAACCACATTTATACGGCATATTCAGGCTATCATGCAGATGGTTTATGTGAAGTTTGCCCGAATTCGTGGCACCTTCCATACTAACTAAAATTTTTTTGCTGTATATCTCTTGAAATATTTGTGGTAGAGTACTGGAAGTTGGTATAGAGGTATAACAAATAATTCCATACTCATGGATAAAAATGGGCAGTATTGGAAAAGAGGGTGTGGCACCTCACATCTTATATATAAAGAATAAGTGCAAGATTTCAACCAAATTTATACGGCATAGCCGGGCTATTATGCAGATGGTTTGTGTTAAGCTTCCTCGAATTCGGAAAAGGGGGCGTAACAAAAATTTTCATCTGGTATATCTCTTGAAATATTTGTGGTAGATTACTGGAATTGGTAGCTATACGTTTATTTATTCATACCCAAGATCGAAAAACAAAAATGTTGTATATCCAAATGTGTTGGATTAAGATTTAAAATAAAGAATCAAAAATTTTTAAATAAAACAAATGATAAATTTTCATATAGAAAAATTCCAGGACTTTTCATTCGTTTTTCAATATTTGGTGTAGAGAAGCCCACCGGGGTACTGCTAGTATAAATATGTAAGTATACACGCAAACATTTTCTATAATTACTGGTACAGAAAAACAATGAACTCTGAAAAGAATTAATATTTTATTCAACAAAAAAACTTTTTGTGTAACACATAAAGCATATTAAGGGCCGCCAACTTACCTATTTTAAAGTATAGTTAAATCGTTAACGGATAAGATAACGGCCCAGAAACGTAAGGAACATA
>NW_023470845.1:0-4721 GCF_013731165.1 Rhagoletis pomonella | reverse complement strand
GGGAGAGATTCTGTAGCCAGTTAGCGACAAGTTTCGGATCGATATCGGTTTAGATGAATACCACTATTAATTAACAGGAACAGGAGTTTCGACGTTCTTCAAAATTGCAATGGCAGGCTCCGAGTGTACTTCTGCCATGGAAAAACCGAGTCAATCACCCTAATAAATAAATTGCTGTTAGCAGGGGCGCACCCTGGAATATATTTTAGGGGGGGTGGGTTTTATATTTCTGAAGATATATCACCGGAAAATACTGAAAATTTGCTTCAGATAATATCCTCTTTAAAATACATTTATGCAAGTTTTAAATATGTACAGTATGTAATAAATAAATAAACGTTTTAAAATTCATAAACTGCACTTTATTTACAGATTAACAGAACTCAAACGCTTTTAACCGACTTCAAAAAAAGGGAGGTTATCATCCATAACTTTGGACCACGTGAACCGATTTCAATAATCCTTTTTTAAACGGTTTTATTTAGCTCACCCCGTTTGTTTTATTCTTGGGTCAAATTTAGTAATTCAAATTTCACCCTCTTCCTGTCAACCGATTAATCTGAAATTTTGTATACACTTTGGATTTTGGTGACAATACAATTATGTTTATTCATTATTATTATAAATTCAAGATGGCCGCCGCTACAAAATGGCGGATAATTTATGTTTTTTTTATTAATCCCATCAATATGGGTATCAAATGAAAGGGCTCAACAAGCAGAATACAATATACTATAAAAAATTGAAATCCAAGATGGCGGCCGCTACAAAATGGCGGATAACGTAGGTTTTATCAATCCCATCAACATGGGTATCAAATGAAAGGTCTCAACAAGTAGAATACAATTTACTATGCAAAATTGAAATCTAAGATGGCCGCCGCTACCAAATGGCTGATAACAATTTGTTATCAATCCCACCAATATGGGTATCAAATAAAAGGGCTTGACAAGAAGAATACAGTGCACTATACAACCTCAATATTTAAGATGGGCGCAGCCACTAAATGGCGTATAATAATAAGATTTAAATTTAGAAATTGAATCTGTAATTTAGGTATCTGATTAATCCAGCCTGAATCCACTACCCATGTCAAGATTTTGTATCGTGTTGAGGACTGTGTGGCGTTAGGGTGGCTAAAAATGATACGTCGTTAGCGGTACACCACCCAAGTTAAGGTGAAAGGTTAAAACGCGCCGAGAACTGTATGGCATTAGGGTGGATAAAAATGATATGTCGTTAGCGTTTTCCCCTCAAGACTCAGGCGCATCTTGTTGTACATAGCCTTGCCCCTTTATTGGACCTCTGGGGGGGTCGACCGTTTAAATGTCCATTACTCGTGGGAACAAAATGGTAAAAAAAAATAAAAATAAAAATATTTTTTTAAAAATAAGCTTTTATTTAACATGTTTAATCAAAGAAATAAAATAAAGTAGTGAAACAAAAGATTTTTTAGCAAGAAAATTTTGTCAAAACTGCACTCAAATGAATAAAATAAAAATAGGTACAAAAATCTTTTTAAGTTAAACGGTTTTATGTTAAACATACATTGCAATGTTTAAGATAAATGTACTAAAAACCAAAAAGTAATAAAATAGATACAGTCGTGGGAATTATAAACATATGCATAGACTAGACTAAAATAAAACCGTGGGGCACGTCAATTGTCTACAATCGTTGATTAAAATGTTTGTTTTGTAATGTTACACTATAATTAGGCAGTTGTTCAACCGACAACGATGGACGTGTGATAAGTAGGGCTAGAATGTGGAAACAAGCTAGCAAGCTCGATTATAAGCGAGTTTTAGGGTTTCATAGTGGTGAGCGAGTAGTACTTTTATCATATGTTTTGTCGATTAAAGACAAACTACGAGCAGTGAAACGATTCCTCGCCAGCCAGCAGTGTGAATGTCCAACGATAAACTAGTTGAAACATCTCTTTTATTTACATGGAGTGTATAACTATTGGAACTTCCATGAGCAAGAAAATAGTAAGTAATTTCCTCACCGTCTGCGGGCCAACTGCCTAACGACGAATTAAACGATTCTTCTATCGCACATTAAGTCGATAATTTGTAGACAATTGACGTGCCCCACGGTTTTATTTTAGTCTAGTCTATGCATATGTTTATAATTCCCACGACTGTATCTATTTTATTATTTTTTGGTTTTTAGTACATTTATCTTAAACATTGCAATGTATGTTTAACATAAAACCGTTTAACTTAAAAAGTTTTTTTACCTATTTTTATTTATTAGAATGATAGTACCTCAAGGTTCGTGCCGCAATTTGTTTTAGAGATCCGATGATTGGATCATGAAGAAATTAACGGTACCCCTAAATTTGAATATGAGAATTGAAGTCGGTTGTGTTCTTTCCTTAAAAACTACTTGTTTAATAAAAAGTTCTATAAACTCAAGATGCGCTCAACTTTCAAAAGTACCTAAAAAAAATTTTAAAAAAGGGTCGGTAAAAATAAATTTATTGATTCCATGAATTTTTGCACTTCTATGTTCATTTTTTCGATTTCTGGTTTTCGATAGAGATGGTGATTTTTCACGATTGCTAATTTTTTTAATATTTCAAATACCGAAAAAATTAACTGAACTCTCAAGAAAAACGAAAAATTCATATAAAACGACGGACGAGATATGGAAAAGAAATTTTCTTCTACCAAAATTTCATAAATCAGTTTGCAGCCCTCAAGAAAAAAAATTCTCGTATATTTATTCCCTCATGAAAATTTTTAGCAAAAGCAAAGCGCTTTTTCAAGCAACAGAAATTATAATAAATATTTCTTATAATTTCCTTGAGAGCTGGATTCTTAGCTTTAAGATACAGATTGTATTTGAGGTTATTAGCTTTAGGGGGGGTTTGAACCCCAAAACCCACCCCTTGTGTGCGCTAATGGCTGTTAGGATACGAGTAGCCACGAGGAAATAATCGATACTTTCTTCAAGTACTAAGTACTTTTTGTACCCGAATCCTTCCCGCTAGTACTTAGGTGGGTATCGAATAAGTGGTTAAAGTATTTACTTTCTTTTCCTGTTATTCAGACTTTGGGTTCTCACAATATATGAATCATATGGTAGCGCTTTTGCCAACACGTTCTCATCAGAGATTGGCAGCACTGAAAGTGAAGATGAACAGTACACATCCAAACCTTAACGTGTAGTTGGAGAATCGTATTTTGACAGAGTGTTAAAAAGTGAAGTTGGCTAAAGGAAATGAAGCAACTGTCAATGCTGGGTTCCCGTACTAGTCAAACTTCCAAGTTTGGCTAAATTTACCGCTACGCTTTTGGTAGATTTTGACTGAAAGTACTCGAACAAACTTACGGCTACTCTTTTGCCAATTTTCAGTCGGAAAGTACTCGAACAAACTTTCGGCTATTTTTTCGGTAAGTTTTGGATGGAATTTACTCGAATTGTTTTTTTTTTGTCATTGTCTCGGCGCACAGTGGTTCAGAGCCCACATTCAGCACGAAAAAATTCGTTCTCCTATGAAGTGTGACCGAGTATTCTTAAATAAAAAACATATTCACCTGCTTTAGAAGGGGTACATTTGCAACGATACCTCTTCCGGTACCGGAATTTTATAAAAAAATAACCAAAATTAAACAACCAGAAAAATACTATGTGAAAAATTGCCCAAATGTGACGCGGCTATAATTTTTTCGACCACTGTACGTATGTAGGTGAAGTGATAATTTTTGTATTTAGGATAAGAAATGTTGCTATATAAATACGGTAAAAAGGACCGTCCTTTATTTCAACCCCCAGTCTTTTATAATGTTTTTATGTCTTTAATAAAGGACGCCTTTTGACCTTTACTTCTCAAACTGTCCTTTAAATGAGCTCAGGATTTTTCAGAGGTAAATTTTTACAATAGAATATGAAAAAATAAGGTTTTTATTTAATTGGCAATCTTTGTACCATCTATAAATCACGAATCTTTGTTAATACTGATACGCAAAGTTTATATAATTGAAAAAATTAACTAATATTTATACATCTTCCAATTAAAAAATTAATATACCTGGAGTAAAATTCATTGTTCTCAAAAGCACAGGGAAAGTTGTGCCCAGGGTCGTGCTGCACGCTGAGTTTCCAGTACCTATGCAAAAGAACAATAAACCCCCGCTGGCTTTGTCGTGTAGTATGAAATATGATAAATGCATTTAGGCAGCAAAGGATGGCGAAGTCCTTGATTAGGATTTGGTTTAATTTTTCGGAATCCGGTTACAGCGCCTTTCGGGAAGGGGAACTTGTACAATTAAATAATATAATTAACTGGCGAATATTTGATTTAAATTACGATATGCTTAAGGTACTTCTTTCGTACAAGTTGTATGCACGTATTCCAAAATCATTTTGAAAATATTTCCTTTATTTTACGTTGGTTATTATGGTCATCGGATATATAAGGTTCTGAACAACCCGAACGTCAGTCCTTCAGTGCTTATACAATCTTTCACCAAACTCGCCCTTTTATATGGCGCAGGAACATAGGCCAAGTCGAACTAAGAAGAGAAGGTTTTAGGCGCTTTCGAGAGATATACTAAAAGCTGTCCTTATACATGTGATATGTACGTGCTTTTCGTATTTATTCATGTGTACGCATTCTTCGCGAAAATTACAAGAAATAGAAACGTTTTAACCCATATTCGGCTCCTGGTCGATTTTTCGACCAACAAATTTCCAAGCTTATATTTCTAAAT
>NW_023470844.1:0-4723 GCF_013731165.1 Rhagoletis pomonella | reverse complement strand
TATCGAAGATGTTAGGACACCAGCTGATACCTACACTCCAGAGCAACGCAAATGTGAGGAAATCTTCATCACCACTGTTCGCCGACAAAACGATGGTCGAATTGTAGTTCGTCTTCCATTCAAGGATAATCCTTGTTTGCTAGGTCGGTCATATGAAACCGCCCGCAGACGCTTTGAAGCTCTTGAACGTCGCTTGAGCCGCACACCAGATATTAAGCGACAATACATAGACTTCATGGTAGAGTTCCAACGTTTGGGCCATATGAGCTTGGTGAGTACGCCGAAGATGAATGTGCCTCATTTTTATATACCCCACCACTGTGTATTTAAGCCAAACTGTACGTCGACAAAGTTACGGGTTGTCTTCGATGCCTCCTGCCAGACTACGTCACAGAAGTCACTTAACGACTTATTGATGGTCGGACCAACCATACAGCTCGAGCTATACACGCTTCTCCTTCGTTTTCGATTGTATCGCTACGCGATTACTGCCGATATTGTCAAAATGTTCAGACAGGTTGTTGTTGATGATAAGGACCGGCAGTTTCAGTATATACTCTGGAGAAATACACCCAATGAACCGCTTTGCACTTATGAACTCAATACAGTCACTTACGGGACCGCTGCTGCTCCATATCTTGCCATACGTAGTATGTCATATTTGGCTGATCAATACTTGGATAAGTTTAAAATCGGTGCCGAGGCCATAAAATCGTGCTTTTATGTAGATGACTTCATTTGTGGAGCAAATACTATTTATACTCTTTGTGAAATCAAAACAGAAGTTACCGAAGTACTTCGTCGTGGTAGATTTGAACTTGCAAAATGGCATTCAAACTACATCGAGTTTGTCGATGATTGCACCATCAAAGAGCTAAATCTGGACGACAAAGCTATAACTAGCACTCTGGGGTTAAGATGGAATCAACAAGAAGACGTTTTTATGTTTTCACTTGTGCCTAAGCAGACATTTAACGTTGTCTCTAAACGTTCAATACTGTCAGTGGCTTCATCTTTATTCGATCCGTTGGGATTAGTGTCACCTGTCATCATAGTAGCAAAAATTATTCTGCAAGAACTGTGGCTACTTAGGCTGCAGTGGGATGAGTCAGTTCCACATAACATCCACACTGCATGGATTTCGTTTCTCTCATCACTTTCGTCGTTGGAGCTGCTTAAGATACCACGATTTTGCCTACAACCAAATGCTGGGAGCCTTCAGTTGCACGGTTTCTGCGATGCATCCATCAGAGCCTATGGATGTTGCATCTACGCACGTACGGTCAGCGCTGATGGTAAGGTTAAGGGGAATCTAGTTACATCGAAATCAAGAGTTGCACCAACTAGAAAACTATCGCTTCCGAAATTGGAATTGTGCGGCGCCCATTTGCTGGCACAACTTTTTGCCAAAATCAAAGTGAACTTTGCTGACCACAAGTATTCGACGTTCTTGTGGAGTGACTCGCAAATCGTGCTATTCTGGATTCAGCAACACTCCGCCACACTGTCCACGTTCGTCGGAAACCGAATATCTGAAATACAGGAGCAAACTTCCAGCTGTCATTGGAAATATGTTCCAACGCGCTGTAACCCCGCCGACCTATTATCAAGGGGATGTTCGGTGGATGAGCTAAATCAGTCTATGTGGTTCGAGGGTCCTGCTTATTTGCTACAACACCAAGACGAGTGGCCAACACAAAGGCCGGGTTATATTGACCAAAATATTGTTGATTCGGAAAAAACGCAAATCGGCATTTGCTGTTACTAGCGTTACCAACTATCTACTCGAAATTATCTACAACATCAGCTCGCATAGCCGTTGTTTGCTAATCGTAGCCTGGATGCTTCGTTTTAGTTACATAAGCAGAAAATTGTGTTCTTTCGATACACCATCTCCCTCGCCACAAGAACTACTACGTGCCATGCATTGTATTATTTGGAATTTGCAGACCAAATACTTCACCGATGACATCCAAGCACTTCGCAAAGGAAGAGAGGTCAGCGGCCACCTTAAATTTTTAAATCCCTTTTTGCAGGTGACTGAAGGATTTATGCTGCTTAAGGTTGGAGGTCGCTTGGAGTTGGCAAACGTTCAATACACCCAGAAACATCCGATATTACTCCCAGGTAAAGATGAATTTGTTCGACGATATGTACAATTTGTTCACAGGCAGAACTACCATGCGGGCCCAAAGGCATTAGTTGGCCTTATCCGTCTACGATTCTGGATTCTCAATGCACGAGAAGTGGCACGGCGGGTCGTTCGCTCATGTGTTCACTGTGTTCGCTATCGACCAACCCTGGAGAGACAAATAATGGGTCACCTACCTGTCGAGCGCCTTACGCCATCGAGACCATTCTCAAGATGCGGTGTGGATTTTTGTGGCCCGGTTAACACGTACCTACGTATCCGCGGAAAAGTGCCTTACAAAAGCTATATCGCCATCTTTATATGTTTTGCCACGAAGGCGGTGCATGTTGAAGTGGTGTCCGATTTGTCAACCGAAGCCTTCATTGCGGCCTTGAAGCGCTTGGTAGCCAGGCGTGGACTTCCATCCGACATCTTTTGTGATAATGCTACCAACTTCAAAGGAGCCAACAACAAATTGGAGGCACTCAAGCAATTTTTATTCAATGAAGAAACGATCCACTCCATCAATAAATTTTGTTTAAATGAGTTCATCAAATTTCATTTCATCCCTCCCAGGGCCCCCCATTTTGGCGGCCTGTGGGAGTCAGCAGTCAAGAGTGTCAAGGGGTTGCTCAACCGTACTTTAATGAATGCCCGACTCACATCGCTCGATTAAACAACAGCTTTGGCGTCGCTGGTCACAGGAATACATAAACGAGCTTCAGGTGCGTAACAACTGGACCAAGTCGTCAACTAATGTAACCGTAGGCGAAATGGTTATCGTGCATGATGATAACTTACCACCTCAATGTTGGGTGCTGGGTCGTATCGAAACAGTTATACCTGGTAAGGATGACCGTGTACGCGTTGCTGATGTTCGTACCGCAAGAAGAGTAATTCGCCGACCCATACACAAGTTGGCTTTGTTACCAGTATCTTGAAAGTTGCCAAATACTTTCAACGGGGCCGGGATGTTGGGTCGGACGCACATATGTACATAGATATGTGTGTATCTCAGCACTTTCCAGTTGGGTCATATTCATATATTTAAATAACATAGCTATGGATTTTTACATTGTAATCAAAGAGTTAAGCTTTACTCTTATGCACATATATATATGTATGTACATTCTCTTTATTTCTTAGTTTTTTATCTCATGCTTTGTGCTACATTTACCATAGCTTGATGGAACTAATGCTTTTGAATAATAAAACAGTTGAATTTGGACAGCGAAACTACACGGTCGATGTTTTAATTTCAAGGTTTTCACCCCCGCAATTTTAAAGTAAATTTTACGCATCAAGAAAACGCTCTTGATTATACATTTTGGCGCCCAACGTGGGGCCCGTGATTCTATTGAAATTAAAATCCCGTGCATTTTCGCACCTCTGTGGAAATTGCATTCGAGATCGCAAGGAGCTGTTTCCCAGAGCGCTTTCTTTGCATAGCACGCCAGTACATTGTCTCCAAACACTTGGCACGGGACATCGTTAGCTGCATTTACAAAATTGCAGGCCAGTGTTTGTATATTAAAACACTGGGCGACCAGTCATCGCTCATTGTACATAAATATGTACAACTAGTATACATTCATTTGCACATGTATATAGCCTGCCAGAACCGCACCGCTATTCTCTATTGTTTTCAAGGCATCGCTACAGGAGCGCTGTCGTTGTCACCCACTACGCTATAGGAGCGTTGTTGTTAGCGGGACGGTATTATCGCGCCACTTCGTAAAGAAGTCATTATTGTTGGTCGTGCAGTCCGAGGGTATTGTCATTGGCGATAGCGGTGATTGATATCACGCCACCACAACTTTGCATAGGGCAAATATTTCGCATAGAAACCATACACATTTGTACATCGTCGCATCACTCGTTGTTCAATTTGGCCATAGCCTACCGCTACATTCCTTTGTATTAAGGCACAAAAACATAGCAGTGTTTTACATACATACAATGAGGGTATTCATGCAGTTAGCACTTCTGCATAAGAACGTTTATTCGCCACGAATTATACAGCAGCGGATTTTCGAGTTGCGGAACTTATGTATTAAAATCAAACCACAATTAATTCTTAATTTGTATCACCAAAATGGCCAACTTAGAAGCTCTTAAGCAGCAGCGTACTAATCTCCGTCGGAACATAACCCGCATTCGCAGCACAGTTGATACAAAACTTGGAGTCTCGTCAGCTGAACTAAACTGTCGTTTGTCTATTTTAGAAGCCTACTTCAAGCAGGTAATGACAGTGCAGACCGAAATGGAGAAGATGGATCCAGACGAAGCCCAGCGGGACACCAGAAGTGAAATCGAAGACACATACGTCGCTATTAAGGTTTGCATTAAGGAGCAATTGGGCGCGGACGCACACAATACAGCCGTGGCCGATGCTTCGCCCTGCGTTTCTCATTCTACATCCATGAAGCTACCACGACTGGCACTTCCTACGTTTGATGGCAAGTACTCCGACTATAAAAACTTCGTAACGTCATTTAAGCAAGTCATTGATAGTCAACCTAGCTTGTCTCCTATCGAGAAGTTCAACCAACTGCTTAATTGTTTGAAGGGAGCGGCCTTAGAAACTGTGAA
>NW_023470843.1:0-4724 GCF_013731165.1 Rhagoletis pomonella | reverse complement strand
AATTTTTTAGAGTGCAGGCATTATCAAACCAATTATTCCATTAGTGCGAAGTTAAAATTTTGTGATCTAAATCAATTCTTCTTCTTTATAAGATATTGATATTTACAATACACATAAATGAAGGTACTAGAAACATTACACTGTACAGCACTACGCTGCGTATTAGACCAAACCAATTTTTATTTTTAATATTTTTGTTGAGTTTTGTACCACAATTGCTTATTAGGAAAAACTGAAAAAGCAACAACGTCTAAGCGGTAGAAGTTATAGCAGCTATTTCGGAGAACACCACATCTCCTCATCAGACTTCTTTTTTCTAGACTTCAGCAGGGATCGAACCTGCGTAATCCATGTGCAAAGTCAGAAGCGTTAACCCCTGAGCTATTTACACCCCGTAAACTCTTGTTGCTAATTCATTTTCCTTATTCAACCAACTACTATCAAGTGCAGCTGATTTGCCGCTATTTAAACATGACAGCGTGGTTGTGGTTGTCGCTTCCATACATCAATTTGCTTATTTGCTTTATTGTATAGTTTCAGGCAGGCTCTTCCTAAACTATGTATTTGTCAATGTTATTGTGGCTTATTAGCATTTTATTTTTAATATTTTTATTGAGCTTTGTACCACTATTGGTTCCATAAGGGGGCAAAGGTCGGGTCTTCTAAAAATCAAAAACCTTATATTTCAAACAATTTTGAACTGATTTTTTAAAAGTTGGTATCGCTTTAAGCGTGTTTAGACGTCCTTCTTCTCCTCTGATGTGCATATTTGTGAACTTTTTATGTAAAAATTTGAGAAAAAAACATGAAAAAACATTTAATAGGAAAAAGACCTTTTTTATAAAAAAAATTTAAAAAAATTTCTAATCGATTTTTAAAAAGTTGATATCGTTGTAAACATTTGAGAAAAAACACTTGAAATGAAAAAGTACCTGTTTTATATAAAACAAAAATTTAACAAAAAAAAAATCACTAACCGATTTTTGGTATTGTTGTAAAGTGGATATCGTATATAAAAATTTGAGAAAAAACACTTAAAATGAAGAAGTACTTTTTTTATATAAAACAAAAATTTAACAAAAAAAATCACTAACCGATTTTTGGTATTTTTGTAAAGGCGATTAAATACCCTTCTGGTATGCATACTTGAATACCTCGTATATAAAAATTTTAGAAACAACACTTAAAGGCAACAAATAACTTTTTTTTATAAAAAAAAATATTAAAAACAAAAAAAATACAAACCGATTTTTAAAAAGGTAGTTTCGTTGTAAAGGACACGAGAAAACGTATACTTTCTTAATGCCAAAAATTTCTACTTACATACACATAGAAAAATATTTGATAAAAAACATATAAACTCCTGCCCTCTAGGTGAAAGCCTGGCTATGCCCTTGTATACAAAATAATTAAAGTATTTAAACCGTACATCATACGGTCGGTTTGTTCTTTTAGAGCGCATACATGGTTCCATAATAACGATTCCAGTATCCTCATTTATGTACATATATTGTAACTATCAGTATCTTATAAAGAGAAGTGAAAAATTTTTTTATCTAAAACTAATAAAGTTAGAAGGACAAAATCGGAGGATGTGGTAGTTAACATATTGGTCCCGGACAATAAATTTTTTTCAAAAATAAATATTGGATAAAGTATTGGAACGACCTTTTCAATACTTACTCGTCCTGGTGCACCCAAAAATTATTACTTTATTCTATTCTGCAGAATTTTTGGTTTTAATTAATACCCATATTGTTATTCTACAGTGCATCGAATCTTTAGAATATTTTTTTTATTCAATCATATTCTAGAAATTTCAAAGTCCTTTTAAAAAATCCTGACATCATAGAGAAAAACTAAAAAC
This sequence comes from Rhagoletis pomonella, assembly GCF_013731165.1. Taxonomy (NCBI): domain Eukaryota; kingdom Metazoa; phylum Arthropoda; class Insecta; order Diptera; family Tephritidae; genus Rhagoletis; species Rhagoletis pomonella. Next base: position 2,857 of record NW_023470843.1, on the reverse strand, counting down.
GCAGTTTTACTATATTTGGCCCCCAGTTTTGTGAATATACAAATTTTTTCGAGTGTAAAATTGACTGTCGCACGGTGTTATACTACTCGGAAAATAAGCGCATACGTATTTTTTATTTGTCGATATCACAAAATTTGCACGTTTATGCACTTTTGAAAAATTATTCATTAATTTTCGATTCTCACAAAAAGTTTTTCATTCTAATTCGAGTTTTTATTGATATTTAATAGTAATTATGTATGTGTATATCAGACCTGGGCCCGATTGCACCAACGACTTATCACTTATCGCTTTACAACTTTTGGACTAGCCTTTTTATTGAAAAGTAAAGTTGATAACGGTTGCACTTTTTACTTATCATAAAAATCTTATCAACTTATCAAAAAATTAATAACTGACAAGTTTTTTTCGGTATTGCAAATTTGTCAAGCCATGACAAATGCAAATGCGTGTATTTTGTTCGTGTATTGCAAATAATTTGCAATGATGCAAGGCCATTTGCACCGGATCGAATAGCCCTACTATGTCGCGCGCACAAAGCAAAGCCAATAAATTGGCTGCCTTAAAAATTATTAAGGAAAAAAGTAAGTCCGTCTTGACTATCATACGTATGCTTATATAAATAACTATATTTTTCTACATTTAAGGATTATTTATTTGAATCTTTCCAAAATAATTCAGTAACAAAAAACCAAAAATCACATTGCATTAATTGAATGACTTCCGTGCCGGTTAACAAATTGGTACTCAGTAGCCTTAGGGACGTCTATATTTATCATAGTTCCATCAATGCACCCTACGACTTAAGGAAATCCACCAATGTTGAAAAATTGTGTGGCAATATTTTTTGTAAATTCCGGCCGACAAATAGTTTCATCCATCAATTTGTTTATCAGGGCATTTGCCACTCGATGGATTACTGTACATACCGCTAATGTGAGCCAATCCCATGATATTGGCTACCATTAACTAATTAGTGCAGAGTCGATAATAATTGCTGTAGCGGACTTAAGCCATTATTGCGCTCACTGTTATATTGTAGGGCCGCTCCAATTTTTAATAAAATTCCTTCAATTTGGGTAATACATCAACATCTAAACTGTAGCTGATTTTTTATTTAATTATTTTTACGGAGATTCCTCCTCTAATAAATTTAATAGTTCGAATCGAAGCATTTTTTGTATCAATATTGTATCGAATCACGAGTTAGAGCTCAATTGTATTACCTTTTTACAATAAATAAATAAATAAATTCATTCAGACTGAATAAATGTAACTTATCACTTGTATGATAGGTAAAATTACTTTTAGCAAAATAATGCTAAAGTTAGCAAAATGAAAGATGATAAGTGATCAATAAAAATTTTCGGTGCAACGAAATGCTAATAAATTTTGATAATTTGCATAACTTATCACTTATCCGCTAAAGCTTTTTCGCTAAACATTTCAAATTTTGGTGCAACGTTTACCTATGATTGTGAGTGATATTTTACTTATCAATACTCATTTGAGTGACTTTTCCTTATCATGTTGGTGAAACCCAAAACTTTGCGCAAGTTCGATAATTTGCTAAAATGCTAATGATAATTCGTTGGTGCAATAGGGCCCTGTTAACTTGGGAATACGATTACTAATCAATACGATTACATAGGTCCGGTAATCGTAATGATTAATTCAATAAGTGTTTAAAACCGAGGAATTATTAATCAATTACAATTGGGAATAATCGAAAAAACAATCATAATTATTTTTCATTAAAAAAATAATCAATAGTAGTCAAAATAAATAATTGATTTAATTTGGTGATTATTTTTGATTACTTTAACTATATTTAATTATTTGTTCGATTTCATTGTAAACAAACATATTTGTTGATTTTCTGATGCTATGATATGCTTAATAATAATAATAATAGATTGGCGCTTACACATATGTTAGTGTTTGGCCGAGCTTCTCCTCCGACTTGTGGCGTGCGCCTTGATGTTGTCAGACAAAGCGGAGAGGCCTACAGTTTTACGCCGACTCCGAACGGCGATTGTATTGTATGAGAAGCTGTTTTTCATGGCAGAAATACACTCGGAGGTTTGCCATTGCCTACCGAGGGATGACCGCTGTTAAGAAAAAACCTTTTTCAATATTTTTGCGATGTTGCTTTGACCAGGGCTTGGACCCAGGTGCTGATGAGTGAAAGCGCGCACTGCTAACCACTACACCACAGCGGCCGACGATATATTCTTAAAGTAGCGAAATGTGGGGTGTTCACAGTTCGTTCCAAATTATGTCTCAAAATGTAGACATCTAAATTTTGAGACATTTTCTAACCGTAAAATCTGTGGTGTTGTTGTTTTCCAAACAAAATTGGAAAGCGACGCCGCACAGTGATATTTGGTCCTCAATACGTGCTCATAAATCCAAAACTAAAGTATAGATTGTGGGGTTTTATTCTCTTGGGTTAGCTAAATGACGTTTCAGCTATCGAAATATGTCCAAGACAGGTCCCCTTTTGCACCTGTTTGTATGATCAGTGTGAAAGTGTTAGTTGACGCAGAGCTCTGAAAAGTAAAAATTTAATGCTGCAGTTTAAAAATGCCAAAAGCCATTCGATTTCAATTTTGTTAAATGGGGTTTTCTTCTACAGGGCAGTTCTATATAAAACAGATTAAAGAAAATGTTATTAGTCATTTTCTCAAGGTGTCATCAATAAAAACTGTATGTTTTTCAAGATAATTGTATTCTAAACCATACTACTCAATATTGAAACCGACCGTGTCCGACCTTTTGTTTAAGACGCGATTTTGTACCATACAATATTGAAAGGTTTTCTGAAGATGATTTTTTCGACCAATTTCATGTCAAA
>NW_023470842.1:0-4724 GCF_013731165.1 Rhagoletis pomonella | reverse complement strand
ACCTAAATATACACGGTTGCACGAATTCTAATAAAAAGGTGGCTTATGGTCACAGCTGGCTGCATTCAAACAAACAAAAAAAAAATGGAAAAATTAATGTGGCGCACAAATTACTATATTCTCGTATATATACATATGTACATAATTGAAAAAATAATGGGTCATATGAAAAGTTTCTGTGAATATTTATGGTCGGTGGAAAATGGATTAAATACGGGAGAATGAGCAACGCAAGCGATCATGGTCACAGACTGATAACCCTCCATGAACGATACCAAAGCTTGGATTAAGTCATACAAGGTTGCATTGATTGTTTGGTGGGATTGGAAAGTAAGTGTCCATTATGAAATGCTACAACGTGGCGAACCAACCAATTCGGTGCTCTATTCTTGAACGCTTGGATAAAGCTATCAAAAAAGAGCTATACGAATTGACGAAACATGGTTGGAAAGTTTTAATGCATTCACCTTATAGCCCGGACCTTGTATCACCTGAGTTCCATTGGTTTCGGTCCGTGCAAAACTCTCTTAATGATAAAAATTGGCCTGGGGAAGAGACGCTGAAAACCACTTGCTCACGTTTTTCGCCGATAAACCGATGGAATTATGAAGCTACTCAAAAAATGACAAAAGCTCGCTGATAATATTGGCCAATATGTATTTGATTCAAATTCGTTTTCAATAGAGAAAATTTGTTTCAATAGTTTAAGCGAAAATCCGCGGAGACCCTTCGTATGACCCAATATTAGCAGTATCGCGCCTCGAAACGACTTAATGACTCTATTGTTGTACCTTGCGCGCTGCTTTGTTTGTGCTTCGTTTTTAATTTTCCTGTTTTTTTTTGGACGTTGATGGTACAAATATTAAATTTGTTTTCGTTGCTTGAAAAATTGGCTTAATTTTATCGAGGCCGATGAGTCGCAAAACAAATTAGCCAAAATTATTGAATTTACACTGATTAGTAAAGCAATTTGGGATCACGAAAAAGAAAAGTTAGAGTGTACTGCTTGCGCGGCAAAACTGAGATGTTACGCATATACATAAATACCTATTACGGCGGTGGATGCCTAAAGTGAGGAAAAAAAAAAACAAAATGTAGAAAATCAAAAATTCCCCCCCTCCTATTAAAGGCCATTATGCAGCTCTCAGTGGCTAGTTACTAGTAGCAGTTCGGGTATTAAGGAGGAGGTCTTTTCAAAGAACACCCCCCCCCCAAAAAAATCCGGGTACCATTCGTACTGACATAGATTTTTGATTATGATTCCACATTTTATTAATATGTTTCTAATAAGACAAGATGCAATTTTTCTTATTCCCTCCCATTTTCATTCCTGTATTTGCTCTAAATACTTAGCTCCCATTGAAATTCTTTATGAAAGCAAGTATTAATAAAACAATTCTTCCATGCCATTGCGCATTCATAAAAAAAAAATATATCGAAATACCGCAGTTAGACCACGAAAATAGCTGAAGGGATAAACTGAAAGTTAATTTTATTAAAAATACCAGTGAGTCAGTAAACACGAGGGAAGTTTTAGAAAAACAGGGGAAATGCACACGTTGCACTTAAGCCCTATTATGAGTTGCTGAATAATAGAAAACGGTTGATGGGTTTGCAATGCATTCGATAAGCACAGCGAATGCAAAGAATTTCTGATGATATAAAAGCTAAAAATAAATATAAAACGGGGAGATATAAATTGTTAGTAGCAGTGCAATTTCAAGTTAATAACAATAATATTTTGCGATGTGTATGATAACGGCGATGTGGTTGACGTTTAAAACTTGCTGCCAAGAATAGATCAGTGTATGTATGTGGGCACCTACCTACACACACTTAAATGAAGCTGGGGTAGTAAATTTGTGTCGATGTCAATTTTTACCTACACATAAGCGCTCTTATGCTTCTACGCTTTATTTAACTTAACTCAGTTGCCTTGCACGTAAAGAAAAAAAAAATGTATCCCTACTTGTACCTACATACATACATACATATGTACATGCACTGGCAAGTGAGTGTGCTACGCTTGTGGTTAACTTGTTGCACTTTTGTCTAGAACGGAGGGTGTGCACATTGTTGCAACCAGCGTGAATTTATCGTAAACCCATATAAAATTAAACATAAATGTGGTGACAGCTGCTCGACAATCGTTGGCGAGCCATTTATTAATTGGGGATGATAGCTGAGCAAATTATGGAAGGGTTAAAAAGGAAAGAGGGAGTGAGAGCAGGGAGTTTATGGTCGCTAAATAAATAGTCGTAGAATGAACACTAGGGTGTAAAACGTGTGCGGGTCGATTTTTTCGTAAAAAAAAATACTAAGACTTTTAGGTACTCGACTAGATATAAATGAAGTTAGATAAGTGCATTTTAATCCAACTCAGCGAATTACAAGTTTCATTGAGTTGATAAAATGTCATTGAAATTAAGTGTAAGGCAAGTGTATCTCAATGTGTTTTTCACCTGGACTGTAGCGAATAAGAAATGAAAATTATATTTTGAAAAATGTTCTAGATAATTGCGTATTTTCCTCTATACATAAAGTAAGTTATAGTTTGTAATATTCAGCAAGCCATATAAATAAGTGAAACATTTAAATGATATCATAATATGCTGGATGATAACGGCATAGAAAGCCATATCGGAAACCATGATGATAGCATTATCGTTGTTGATAAATAGTACATACGGTGGCGGGCAAACAAATAGGGACGCGACATTTTAAAAAGTGTTCGTTATTCTTATTTTGCTATTTAATGTTTTTTATCATTTTTTTTTTTTAAAGTATAGCCCACTTTCTAACAAAAACTATTTAAGTAAAAATGTCAAACCTTGTATAAGATTTATAAAAAATCGACGAATTTAAAACTTTTTTTCAGACTTAATTTCTGAATTCATGTAGATAGGCAGTCAGTAAAAAAAAAAATTGCAAAAAGCAACGGCACATCCTAGCAAATCCTCGTAATTAGCAACCGAAAAAAACCGACCAGCGCGACATCTAAAAAACCTTTTTTTTTCAAAATAAAAAAATACGTTTCTCTTTTTTATCACAAATAATAATATAATTGTTGATAAAAATTGCCAACATTTGTTGTAGTTATACATATATGTATGTATACATAGATATATTTCCAAATTGTTAAATTTGGTCGAAATAGTGGTTTTGCAAGCACGCAAATGTGCATTGGGTGCAAGCAGTTGGATATCATACATTATTGTTTCATATAAAAAAAATAATAATTTATGGGCCGGTTAATTTGGGTGGTATGAATAAAATCATCTCTCCCTTTATCTAAAACTTAGATTATGTATTTTTATTTTTGTACTATTTATAAGTGCAAATTTACATACATACTATACATATACCATATATACTACACACGTGGGCTCATGTGGTGTGTTTTTTACGTTGGATACCTGAAAACTACACCTTCGTGCTTCCTCTCTCTCTCACATACCGTTATGCAATACAAAAATATACATACGCATGTGTAGATGCATGTGTGCAAATATATATGTATACAGATATATATATAGTAAATATAACAGTTTATTTAAGTTTGTGCGCGCTTGTATGCAGGGGTGTTGATTTACATGTGCGTTCATCTTCCTGTTTACTTGCGTTACTCGCTGCCGTTGTTGGTTGCTGGTCTGTATGTAGTTTGTTGGCCATTTCACGCTAGCCGTGTTAAGGTAATTCATATGAAAGCTCAACGCTAGTTCCTGCCTGTCTGCCACTAAATCGCGTTGCATATACGTGTGCGCTTATCTTACTTGATTTTCGAATGAAAACAAAAATTTAAATTGCTTTCACCAACAGCGAAAGGAGTGTTGTGAAGTCTCTTACGGAGGACTTGCGCGGAGATATTTACGGTCTTTCCGGGATTTTTTTGAAAACACATTTTTTTTCTGTAAATAGCTTTTGAGCTTTAGAAAAAATCATAGCGCAAAATTACTGACAAAAAGTGCCTTTTACCTTAAAATAGTGTCGCCGTTGGCTTTATTAAATTTGCAAAGCATATTAAGTATACTTATAGTGCACACCTGTCTTCAATTTATTAAAAAAAAAAAAAAGAAATGCATTTCACGCTTTCCTTGTAATGTGAGTGTTTTGCTGAGAATGTTAATATTAATGATGCCACCGAAGAAGCCACAACGGCACCTAAGACGCTGCAGAGATGGTAAGCCAAGCATAACCTTCAGCCACATGAGTTTTGGGGGAAATAATGCAAGTCACTTATTTAGTTGCACAGTCAGCTTACTTGCATAACATCTTCAGTTGTATGCTGCTACAAGTTGCCGCTCGTCAATGTTGCTGCTGAGCATAAAGAATGCTCATCCTTCACAATCATCATCATCAGCATCATCATCATCATCTTTCTTGCATTGTCTGCGAGGTTATTGTCTGTGTTGTGATTTATTCATCTCAGACACATTCCTGTCTTGAAGGAATTTTCTTAGCGCATATTTTTTAAATATACAAGTTTAGAAATGAAAAAGAGCAGGGATATTTGCAAATATGTAAATATTTCGCATTTCTATTCCCCGTTATTGCGCTGCAACATCTACGCTGTGTTGCATTTGACGTTATCTTTGTTTTTGCTCTTAAGCATTTCATCATTTACATAACAAATTTGTCATGTTTTTAAAAGCATTAATTAAGATTGAGCGGTAGAAAAATGGTTATGGCATACAACTCATGCTTTTATGAATAACACCGAATAA
>NW_023470841.1:3405-4724 GCF_013731165.1 Rhagoletis pomonella | reverse complement strand
TGTACTGTTAATCTTGCTTTTTATTTTTATCCTTAGGGAAACCTGGGGCCGCGGGGCGGCCCCCAACTTTAATTTTTTCGAGCACGCATCCGCGTGTTCGTTAAGTGGCGCCCGAGCAGGGACCCACTGAAATGTGGGTCCTTGTGAGGAGCCTGCTTAACCGTGGGACTCCTTCGGGAAGGATCCCCTTAATTGTGGGAATCCTTTCCGAATGATTGCTGCAGGTGATGGAAAGTGATGTGATAAAGTGGTAGTTGCAAAGTGTTAGTGCAAAAGTGAAATAAAAAATTAAAATTATAACAAAAGGCTTGTACATCCACATAACAAAATATTTCGAAACCGCGGTCCATCAGGACCACCTTCCGGTTTATAATATTAGCTTAGCTCTGCGATCCCCTCGGGGCACTCCAGAGTATAAAAGCTCCTCTTCCTAGAAGAGGTCAAACAACTTAAATAATAAAAATAAAGCTGTCAAATAGGCTCATAAGTGCAATAAGTTAATTAATTCAACACTGATAAGTCCTGTGACCCCGATGAACCTCAGGCTTAGACTATAAATTACTACGTCCTCTCCTGTCAGTCATTGTTGGCTGATACAGGAATAGCAATAGTGTAAAATGTCCTGTGACCCCGAAGATCCTCAGGTACATACTTAAATCAAATATTATAACAAAAGAATGAAAGGAAGTGAAATCTTAGACACATTTAAATTTTAACGATATCAAAAGAATGAGAAAGTGAAAACCTTTGACGCCTCCACAGTCACAGAACTGGATATCCTTGCGCAATCTTATTGGCTAGGCGGATCCGCGTCCCTATACTCCTAGGCCGGAATCCACCATCACAAAGCCAATTGGTTAACATATTTTGTGATCCTGCAATAGCCACCAGTCTTAGTCTAGGTACGCCCGTTTTGGGTGCACGTTGTCGTTCACATAAGAACACGGCAGCCACTCCTTGATTTCGATGGCACTTCCAGCGTACACATCAGAACACACTGGAGATTGCGATAGGTCCAAGATTATGTTGTGGAGCAAGCTGTGCCTTAGTAGGTTGCCTTCAATCTGATTGTTGACGACTAAAACGGATTACACAGCCCTTCCTTGACCAGAACTAAAAGCATTTAAAGACTAATGTACTGTGAAACGCCAACCTGGTACATGTCGCCGTTCACATCAGAACACGGTAAAAGTTTCACAAACCTATTTACGGTTCTTTTCTTGTTCTTTTGCAGGAAACTGTCAAAGTGTAAGAAAAGAGCTTCAGGTTATCGCAACAACAAAAAAGAAGAAAAATAATACCAAACAAAAAAAACGCAT
>NW_023470841.1:0-3305 GCF_013731165.1 Rhagoletis pomonella | reverse complement strand
AAAAATTTTATTGCATTATCGTACTGTGCTATAAAAATAGTTAGTGCGTATCCCCGTGCCTTGATTCAGTTAAAAATAATTAATTAAAGGAAACATTTACTATTGTATTGAAATGGACGCCTTAACAACCAAAGTTAATGAGCTCAATGGGGGTGTTAATGCTCTTCTCGAGCAGATTAGGAGGCTTGAGGTACGACTTAGCGGTATCGAAAGCAACGGTGTCGCTCTGGAATCTAGGCTAGGAAGGATTGAGTCTAATAGCGCAATTCTGGACCAAAATCTGGGCAGGATTGATGGACGGTTAGGTAGCGTAGAACAGGCTAGCATGAGAATGCAGCCGCAAGGGGTGCCGGCAGCGGTGCGAACACCACTATCGGAGCAGGACTTGAGGGACATTGGCAGACTCCCTGATTGTGTGAAGGAGCTGCAAGTTTTTGAGGGTAGTCCTTCTCAATACATCTCGTGGGTTCACAACGTCGAGGGCATTTTGACTGATTACGAAGTGGTCAAAGAAAAGTCTTTGTATCGCGCAATCCTTCAGCATGTAAGGCAAAAAATTCGGGGTGGAGCGGATGCAGCCTTGGTTGCGTATAACGTTTTTGAGAGTGACTGGACAGAGATAAAAAGAGTCCTTTCGCTTCACTACGCCGATAAGAGGGATATTCGCACCCTCGAACATCAACTTAATCAGTTACCTCAAGGGAATTCGAAATTGGATTGGAATTCTACGCAACTGTTAACCACCAACTGTCGCTTATTGTAAACAAAATTAAGTGTGACGATTACTCACAAGAGACAGTATCAGTCCTTGTGGAAACATATCGAAACAGAGCTCTAGATGTATTCATCCGGGGTTTGAGTCCCGAGTTGTCCCGCATGCTCATCGTACAAAAACCAAAAACATTGCCAGAAGCTTACTCAGCCTGCCTGGACATTCAGAATTTAACGTTGCGGAATACGATAGTTCACACAGGCTCAATGAACAGAGTCGTTGTCCCAACGAATATTTTATCAACACAGAGGCCACCGCTACCGCCACGCGTACGCTCGAGTTATAACTGGGTGAACAGGAATCACAATTCGGAATATAAGAGGACCCCGTACAACAGGCTCCAGGTCAACCAAGGAACGAGTTCATCAGCTCCAGCCATACCAACTGCCCCTAAACCCGTCGAGAAAATGGAAGTTGACGGTAGTGTCCAAACGAGGCAGGTCAACTATATGAACCGACCCTCAGGCACAAACGCTTTTAAGAGGGGGCCTACATCATCAAAAGGTGCCTTCCCAAAACAACAAAAATTGTATAATATAGAAGCCATTAGTCCTGAAGAAGGACATGATTCTTCAAATTACTGTGAACGTACAGAGGACGATTCACAGCAGGTAAATTTTTTGACGACCGGGCCACCAGCTTATTTCATATGAGGAGTAGTGCCTCATATTCAAGCATACCTTACCTGACGTGCCTGACCAACAGCAGTACTGCCTTAAACTTCCTTATAGATACGGGGGCAAATAAAAATTTCATAAAGCCTACTCTAGCTGCTCGTTCAATACCAGTCGATCCACCTTTCTCAGTGCAGACGGTGGCAGGACCAATAGTAATAAACAGGAAAATTTGTGGAAAATTTTTCCATAATGTAGGGAACGACACCAGGAAAAGATCGGCCCATCGCCTACATTTCAAGATCCTTAACTAGAACGGAGGAAAACTACGCCACAAACGAGAAAGAAATGTTGGCAATAGTTTGGGCTCTAGATAATTTGAGATCTTACCTATATGGGGCGAAAAAAATTAGAATTTTCACTGATCACCAGCCTCTCACGTTTGCGTTGGGAAGTAGGAACTACAACGCAAAGTTGAAGAGGTGGAAGGCGAGAATAGAAGAGTATAACCACGAATTGATTTACACTCCTGGTAAATCAAATGTTGTGGCAGACGCTCTTTCGAGAATTCCATGCCAGGCAAACCATTTAACAGCATCGTTGGGGCCTAACGATTTATCAACAGAAGCTAGAAGCGAAGAGGGGACAGTTCACAGCGCGGACCGGGATGCGTCAGACCTTATTCCACATGTAGAAAGTCCTTTAAACGTTTTTCGAAACCAAATTATTTTTACGGAAGGGAATGCAATGATTTGCGTGGAGAATCCACATCCAGGTTTCACTCGTCACTATGTCAGCTTAGCTAAAATTGAAAAAACCAACTTAACCGATGCCTTAAAAGAACGTTTAAACCCATCACTTATAAACGGACTAAAAATTCCAGAGAATCATTTACAGCTTCTGCAAGAAGTGTATTTGGAACATTTTCTTTTGTACAAAATCAGGATAACGCAGAGGGTGGTCGAAGATGTTGCCAACGAAGATAGAATTTGTAGGATAATAGAGGACGAACATAGGAGGGCTCATAGGAACTCGAGGGAAAATAAAGAGCAAATCCTAGAAAAATACTATTTTCCCAAAATGGCGAGCCGGATAAGAAAATTCACCACCATTTGTGAAACCTGCCTCGCAAACAAATATGATAGGCATCCTCCAGTACCGCCGATAAAAGACACTCCGGTGCCGAAATACCCATGCGAGATTGTGCATGTGGACATCTTCGAAATTCAAGGAGAAAAATTTTTATCCTGCATAGATAAATTTTCCAAATTTGCAAAACTTTTCCACATAAAAAACCGAGCATCCGTCACTATTCGCGCCAAGCTAGCTAAACTAGTCCATTACTTTACAACTCCTAAAATGATAGTAACCGATAACGAGAGGGGATTCATGACTCCTTTGGTATGTAACTATATAAGAGGTCTGGGGATTGAACTATATCAGACTCCGGTTCAAAGAAGCGAGGTAAACGGTCAGGTTGAAAAATTCCACTCTACGATCATTGAAATCTATCGATGCATTCAGAAAGAAATTAATAACGCTAGACCTAAATAATTGGTGTATATTGCAGTCGATCGTTACAACACAACAATACATTCTGTAACGAAAAGGAAGCCCAGTGACATATTTTTCAATAGAACTGAAAGAATTAACTACCAAGGACTGACCGACTTCAAAAACAGAGTTCACAAAGAAATCAGGGAACAAATCAAGAGGAACCAGGAGCTTAGAAATCTTCGGTTGAATAAGAAACGGAAAAGACCTAAGAAGTTTAGGCCAGGAGATGAGGTTTACGTTAGGGATAAACAGATAAAGGCGAAGCAGAAAGCACTTTACAAAAAGGAAATTGTTGGTAAGGATAATAGGGTGACCTTGGTTACAGAAACTGGTAGGAAGATCCATAAGGCACAAATTAAAAC
>NW_023470840.1:0-4724 GCF_013731165.1 Rhagoletis pomonella | reverse complement strand
AAAATCGTATTTATGGTCCGATTTGCTTAAAATTTGGTGCGTAGGTATCGGCCGCCTATTTAATTAGTAGGGCTCGCTTGAAATATGTACATGAAGATGTATGGAGGTGCGCACACTACACCAACTTAATCGCTCCGACCAATTAGTTGTGGTGCAATGGGAAGACTATCAAGCACAACTAAATCGGCAGCCGATAAAGTCCGTGGTGTGCGATGGATCTAAAACATTTTAAACAAGAAATATTGCAGTCACATTTTCGTTTTTGGGATTTTTATTCATGTGATTAGCAATGGCAAGAATGTATGTATTAAATACGTATATCTGTATATATAAAACAAAGTCGTGTTAGTTACACCATTTATAACTCAAGCACGGCTGGGCCGATTTTTATGATATATGTTTTTTGAATTTGTCTACCTTCCGAATAGCAGAAAAAACTATTAAAACAACCGCTAGCTGGCGCTGGAGTCGAGTTATTAGTAAAGCCCGTATTTATGGTCCGATTCCCCTCATATTTGAGATATGTATTGACAATAGAAAAAACAATACCATTGCAAAAAAAACGAGCCGCCAGGTGGCGTTGGAGTCGAGTTATTACTAAAAATCCTGTTTATGGTGCGATTCATCTCATATTCGAGATTTGTATCGGCAATAGGAAACACAATACCTTCGCAAAAAATGAGCCGCCAGGTGGCGTTGCAGTGAAGTTATTATTAAAAATCGTGTTTATTATCCTCAGGTTCAAAATATGTATTGATAACAGGAAAAAGAATTCTTTCGAAAAAAAATCGCCGCCAGGTGTACATGTAACTAAAAATCGTTTTTATCAATGGTCCTCTGCAATAACGAGATAACTCAAAATTCAAAAAATCAAATCCCTTATTACTGTCAAGAGGCTCATGTCTCTAATCCTTCGCTAACCCATGTCTAATCCTAACTAAAGTAAGTAGTAAAGATTATACATGAGCCACTTAAGAATATTACGAGTTTTTATTTTTTGAATTTTGAATTGTGTCGCTATTGTAGAGGACCATCGATATATTTATGAAAAAAAGGAAAAGATACTGAGTAAACCGTGGCATTTGTGTGAGTATAAACTCCAACAAAGCACCAGTGGTTTTTATTTGGAAATACAAGAAAAAATAAAAAGGCCAAGTTTTAATATATCTAATATAAAATGGTGTTTGGCGGTTTATTTAATGTATTAAACCTAAAGTCGGGTTACAATGTTACCTCTGATATGAATTGGTTTGGTGGCGGAATGTCCGTAGTCGTTGGTGATTAAACTCAAAACTGCCTATAGAAAGATTTAAAGTCTTAAATCGAACCCTCAAAACAGTTTTTTTAGGATCCGTTTTGAGGGGAAATTGACCGAATACGCACTGACGTCAAAAGTGCAGTTTCTCACATATAAGCGTGTATGTGTGCATGTGTTAAGTTCACATTAGGGTGGAACTATTATAATATAATTTAATAATTTGGTTTAGCGTGGAGGCCTAAACAGATACATGTAGGAAAGCCCTTACTACTTTCGAAATAAAACACTCGTTTTACATATATAGTCGGTTAACGCCGGGTGTACAAATATTTATTTAATATTTTTGAAAATGTTTAATTACATAGATTGCAGCGTACGATGTGCGTTGATGTTTCTGTTCATTCGTACTTCGGTTCGTTTGGCAGTGTGGAGTATTGTCGTAGGTCAGGGTTGCGTTTTTAAGTATGGCCGTACGTTAGTGCGTCAGTGAGTCAGTACTCATTTCCGCTGCGAGTGGTCTGTGCGTTGATTCCCACATACATATAATAATAATAATATCCCAACGGTTTTTACCCTCCATTCTCGCCCATCCGCACGAGGGGCGCAGTCCGCATGACGTACGGAACCAATATTTTAAATTTTTGTGCCGAGTCACGATAGGCAGGAGTTTGTTAAGTGTCGAGATCTAAAACTGTTCAGATACAGAACTAAATTCATCAGCTGATTTTATGTATTTATGTCAGTAATTCACTTATTGAGAGAGGAGAGGATCGCTTTCTTAATGCTGAAAAGCGGATCTGATATATCAAACGTGCTGGAATGAGAGTTAAAATCCTGGCATAAGCAACGGAGTGGGTCGTGCAATTCAAAATTGGTTTTACAAGCTTTCAGAAATATGGGACAAAAGTGTCTTGATACGCGTGACGGAACATTAAAGCTTACATCAGCCAGAAGAGACGGACTTGAAATTGAGCCTGTCAGTAATTTAACCATAAAAATTATACCAAGCATTTCCCTGCGACTGGCAAGTGTAGGAAGGTTAATAAGTTTTAAGCGACTCGTATAAGGTGGAAGACTATATTGAGAATCCCATCGGAAATTTCTTAAAGCAAAAAGTAGGAATTGTTTTTGAATTGATTCTATCTTGTCTGAGTAAATTTGATACCTTGGATTCCAAACCACCGAGCCGTATTCCAGAATCGGCCTAACTAATGTTGTAAACAGGGTTTTAGTGATATAAGGGTCACTAAATTCTTTTGACCATCGTTTCACAAATGCAAGTACACCTTTAGCCTTGTTGACTGTCACATTAATGTGAAGATTAAAATTAAGCTTAGGATCCATTGTGATACCAAGGTCCACAAAATTGTATACCTGTTCCAGGTTATGGTTACCTATTATATAAGAAACTGGCAGAACAGCTCTTCGCGAGAAGCACATTACTTTACATTTCTTAAGATTTAGAGGCATAAGATTTACTTTACACCAGTAAGCCATGCTGTTTAAGTCTGATTGTAGCAAAGACCTTTCTTCAATTGAAACGTACGATTTATAAAGTTTTACATCATCTGCATACATTAAAATTTTGGAGAATTTTATATCTGTAGAAATATCGTTTATAAAAAGCAAGAACAGAATCGGGCCTAGGTGGCTACCCTGAGGGACTCCTGAAGTAACATCAATGACGTCAGAGATAGTATTTTTAAACAATACCCTTTGTGATCTATCATAGAGGTATGAAGAGATCCAACGTAGAAAATTAGGTGGAAGACCAAGAAGATCAAGTTTATAGATGAGCAACGAGTGGCACACTTTGTCAAATGCTTTACTGAAATCAGTATATATAACATCAACAGTTTTGCTCTCACTAAATGCTTTTGAGATATAGGATGTTAATTCAAGTAAATTTGTAGAAGTTGATTTGCCCTTGCAAAATCCATGTTGACTGTATGAAATGCTTGAAGTGATAGAATGCGTCAACCGATTTGTTATAATTGCTTCAAATAATTTAGGAATTGCAGAAAGCTTAGCTATGCCCCGGTAGTTCTCCACTGAAGACCTGCTACCGCTTTTACGTAAGGGGGTTATGAACGATTCCTTCCATACAGTTGGAAAAACGCCCTCTTTAAGAGACAAATTAAATAAGGCTGTTAACGGCTCATAGAGATAATCAGCACAATTTCTAAGAAAACAAGTGGGGATCTGGTCAGGACCATAACTAAAAGACTGCTTTAAGGACTTCAGGTAAACTAAAACATCATCGGGAGATATTATAGGGTTATGTATTGAGTTAATTGGACTTAGTTTAAAAGGATAGTCAAAGTATGCTTGGGAGTTAGTGGAATAATTGGATTTAAAAAACTGAGCGAACATGTTAGAAATTGTTTGATTATCACCAGAGACGGTATTTTGATACTTCATGGCGGAAGGAAACCCACGTACATTTCGCTTGGAGTTTACGAAATCATAAAATGATTTGGGGTTATATATTATACGTCGTTTGATTTTACACAAGTAATCTTTATAACACTTTTTGTTTAATTCAAAGAACTTGTGACGCAAAAGTGAGTATTTTACATAGTATGAGTGTAAGCCGGTTTTTTTGTGTAATCTAAAATAACGTGACTTTCTGTTTTTCAAGTTTCTCAGTTCTTTAGTGAACCATAACTGTGTTTGTTCTACAGGAACACACATGCGTTTAGGCACATACTTTTCAAATAATCTATGTACAGTAAAATTAAAATGTGCAACGCTTTGCTCAACTTTTTCTTTGTATATAGGCCACGACAATTTAGACAATTCTTTATTCAGTTTTTTAAAGTTGGCTTTCGAAAAATCAAAGCGAATATTTGGCTCGTATGTTTGGACATCGCAATTTTGACCATGGTTTATAATTTCGTAAGATATCTCAATAGCAGGGTGGTAGACATTTTCGGGCAAAACTAGTGGGTCACATTTATTTACAGCCGACTTAGATGCATCATCAACATAAACAAGATCTAATACTTTGCCAAACTTATTGCGAAGTACATTAACTTGATTCAGGCAGAGTTCAGCCATCTCCTCTAAAAATACGTTGTTGCACGCGCTAGACGAGAAAGGTACAATATCATTGTAAATGATGTTCCATGATACATTTGGTAAATTAAAGTCACCCAACACAATCAATGAATCAGAGGGTTTAATCATTGAATTAATTGATTTCAGTAAAGATACATGTTGTGAATACACTGATAAGTCAGATCGGGGAGGAATATAGCATAGAGCTAAGTAAGTAAACCCCCTTCCAACCTGAACACGAATGCATTTGAATTCTGCAGATTCGATGTGTGGAAGACTAACTTCTTCAGATGGTATTGAAGAGTCTACGGCAAAGAGTACGCCACCGCCGACTCTGTCCTCCCGATCTTTTCTGTAGATATGATAATTATTTGAAAGAATCTCTGAATTAAAAGTGTGAGGTTTG
>NW_023470839.1:0-4725 GCF_013731165.1 Rhagoletis pomonella | reverse complement strand
ATAGCACAAAGCTTCGCAATTCCTCTATAGTTTACGATGTTAGTCCTCCTTCCATTTTTATAAAGTGGCAAGATAAACGAATCCTTCCAGGAAGATGGGAAGACACCCTGTTTTAGGGAAGCATTAAAAATATTTGCCAGAGGCTTATACAAATACTCTGCACAACTTTTAAGAACACTTGTGGGTATACCGTCTGGGCCAGCTGTATATGAAATTTTCAAACAATTCAAATGAATGAGGACGTCCGCAGCAGATATCGATGGAATTCGGATACAATCAAATGATGGCAGATCGAATGGGTAGCTAGATAGATTCGAATTCAGTTGGGAAGATGTAGAACTGGCAGAGTAGTTTGACTCGAAGAAACCAGCAAACATATCGGCAATAATATTTTCGTCACTGGAAACTAAGTCATTTAACTTCAATGTTGAGGGATAACCGTTAGTCTTACGCTTAGTGTTCACAAATGCGTAAAACGATTTGGGATTAGAAACTATATTGAGTCGAACCCTGTTAATATAATTATTGTAACACTGTTTGTTCAATACATTGTATTTATGCCTAAGAATGGAGTACGCGGAGTAGTGAGAAGACAAGCCAGATTTTTTAAAAAGCTTAAATGCTTTGGATTTTTGATTTTTTAAGCGTATCAATTCGCCAATAAACCACTGAGCGTTAGACGTTACGTTAGCTTCCTTAACAAGAGGAATGATTTTACTGAAAATGTGGCGTAAGGAATTGCTAAAATGTAAGGCACTATCTTCAGCATTCCCATCATACTGGGGCCAAGTTATCTTCGATATCTCTAACCTAAGTTTATTATAATCTGCTGTTTTAAATGAGTAACGCTCCGCTCTTGATTTTTTACTGATAAAGCAACATGAGTTGCGTGAACTTATCAAGGACAATTCTAGTGGTGGGTGGTGAGAATCAACAGGGGTAATCAAAGCATAGCTAGGGGCTATTGTGACGTTGGAAACATCGTCCACAAAAACTAAATCCAGACATTTACCTAAGTTATTACTAACAGAGTTGATCTGGTAAAGACTAAGATCTGACAGATCGTTCAAAAATTGATTGAAGAGATCACGAGCGGAATTTGGTACTAGAATACCATTTATTAGATCCCAAGAAACACCCGCAAGATTGAAGTCACCCAGGACAATAACAGTATCGGAGGGCTTCACCATGGCATGTAGAGAGAGCAGTAAGGAGGAGTGTTTTAAATAAACAGAAAGGCTCGAGTTAGGTGGTATATAAGCAGCAACAAGATAAACGCTAATAGAATGATATCTTATTCGAACGCAGAGGAATTCAACTTCATCGGTGTCAGTGAACTCAATTTCTTCAGAAGAAAGGTCAGTCTGGACAGCGATTAAGACGCCTCCACCTTTTTTATTAAACGGTCGTTTCGAAACACTTCATACTTAGGACACAAAATTTCCGAGTTGAACACATTCGGCTTGAGCCAGGTTTCAGTAAACACCAGTACTTTGAAGTCAAAATCATAGGACTGCAAGTGTAACCTTGATAGCTTTGTGTTCAAACCTCTCACATTTTGGTAGTAAATGCTAATGGTGAGGTTACTTATTAGTTTTTTGATGCCGAGGTGGAAAGCGGAAGTTGAGCCAAATTTTGCCCTTGCGGTCTAGATCTAAATTCAAATTCGCGAATGAAGGCACCGCTTGGCCAAAAAGATGGGCTCATTACTCTATCAAAGCAGTCTTCGGATATGTCTATTTTAAAAGAAGAAATGCTTCTTTCATACGAGAATCTGAACTTGCGTACATGCAACTCATTTGCTATCAGCCTGGAAGTTAAATACCCCTTCACATCATCGACAGTGGTATCTTTTGAAAACCTAGATATAAAGACCAATTTTTTGGAAGGGACAACGATTAAATCCCTCGGGACGGGGTTAACGCAATCGGAAACGGTTTCAGATGTGGTAGGGGGTTGCGGAACAGGGGGTTGCGGAACAGCTGTCAACTTTTTGGAAGGAGCAACGATGGCTTCGGATGTGGTAGGGGGTTGAGATGTAGTTGTGGAGTTTTTGGAAGGAGCAACGACTACTTGCATTGGAACGGTGTTGACGCAATCGGAGATGGCTTCAGATGTGGTGGAGGGTTGAGATGAAGCTGTTGAACAGGAATTTAGTGAGGCTCCAGTAGAAGAAGGACGTGGTTGGGGAGATTCAGTCCGCCGAGGAATCGGTGTGTTAAAGCTTATGAGTTCTTTGTTCATAGCTGGAGTCAAAAGTGGGCGGTTCTGCGGAAGATCCAGGTCCACAGTGATGGGATTCAACACAATATTTTCCACGCCTCTCCTACGTCTCTTAAGACCTTTTCCAGGAGAAGGAGAGGAGGAGGAAGTATCTAATAATTTAAATTCTTTGAATTCATCCTCATACTTCTTGAACTTCTCGTTGAGCAGTTTTAGCTCTTTGCATATCTCCGAAAATCCATTTCTAGCGGTTCTAAATAGTTTACAGAGATCCACAACAGTTTTTTTACACTTTGGACATGACCAGCGAAGTCCATTGTCTCCAATAATCATATCCAGAACTCTCCCATTAATACCAGCACACTTTAAATGAGACAGTTCATCGCAAAGCCAGCACGCCACAAAACGGTCCGAACCGGCTTTTACATTACATTTTTCGAACAGACAGGACATTTTTAGCGAATTTTATTAAAAAAGAATAAAAATAGCGAAATTAGGAATGTATTGTACGAAAACGTTTCAAGCTCACAGTAATTGGCAGTTTAATAGCTAGTGGTCTTATTTAGTGAAGTTCAATGGTTAGAAACCGTGCTGAACTTAACAGTTTTAAAGCCACTGAGTTAACAAAAACAGCTGTCAACAAGAAAGCGACTGTCGATGATAAACAAAGGTGTGTGTAAAGCGCGAAAGAAAGCAAAATGAACAAACAAATGCGATATTCCTTACACTCTCACGCAAAAGCAACAATAATGCACCAAAACAGGCAAAATGCACGAAGGCCGACTAAATAAAACTTTTCAATCAACGCACTTTATGACTAAATCAAGTCAATTTATTGGAATTTGGCTTCAGTAAACTTTTTACGGTGTGAATAACACAAATTAGAACTGCTTAGCACTTTGTAAACGAGTTAAACTTTGGAAATTCTTTCAAGCGAAAGTTTAAGTGACCGCACAGTACGAACGTTGCCAGAAATGTTTTAGGGTTTTAAAATTGTTGAGAAAATTGTCGCCAGTCATACATATGAAATTAGTAATGCAAATGCATTATTTTCGTTTTTACAAATATTCAATTTATTGTAATGCGCGAAATTAACATATATGTAAAAAATATATACAAAATTCTCCTGTGAACACTTTCTATAGAGCTATTTAGTTTTGTCCCTATTGTCGCGACAATTTTGTCACAGTGACAGTTTTTAGCACCATTGTCAGACAGTTGCCTAAAGGCATCTGTGAAACAGGTAAAATGTCGCCGACAATTCTAGCTCTGTTACTTCTATGATATAGGTTCCTGGTCTATAGTGGATTTGCTACGTCTAAAGCCACACTGATAAGGTGCAATCAGGTTGATGCTCGCTAAGGCCTTGTAACTTATGCTTAGAAGGCAGATCCCGCGCCCGAGCACACCTAAGGTCCAGTCGTCAGGCATGCGTTCATCTGATCATATTCTGCATAAGAGTTTATGCATGCACCTTATCACCTAGCTGGCAGGCTGTCAGCTCCAGCAGCTTTGCTGTTTTTCAAGCGCGCTATTGCTATTCGTACCTCGTCATAGTCTGGTGGTGGAACATCGACTCCGTCATCATAGAGGTTCGGGTTCGTCTTCTCCACAGCTATCAGTACTGCTGCCATTCAGTAGGATGGAAAAGTCTTCACATTCACATTGAGCCACTAACTCGTGTTTATGGGCCATTTTGTAGTTTAGGCCTTAACTCTACTCTTAAACTCGGAGTTTACCATACAAAAAATTTCGTTAAACTCTCCTTAAACACCACTTTTATGTGGAGTTTATGCGAATGCAACCCTTTTTTTGACCCGATTCGGTTTATGTCTTTAATAATCCAAACTTGCAACCAACTTGCCGACAGTTAGTCTGTTCCCGTACTGCAGGATTTAATCAGAATTAGTCCGAAGTCGTTCTGTGCACGTAAGTCTAGAATATCAACAATCTAGCGATGCAAAAACCAAAAATGTTGCTCGACAGACCTTTTTGTGCTGATTTCAACCCTACCAAAATTACCTGGCGAAATTAAAATATAAAAAAGATATCAATGGTTAAAGTTAAATTTTCTGATTTTTTTATATTAATATCTTCTGAACAACATAACCTATTAAAAAACTAATGACGTCAAAATAAAGATAATTAATTTTTCTTTCATGTGTGTATATAATTTATACGCCTTTTTATATTTTTAGTCCAGAAATCCTAAAAAACAAAATAAAATAAAAATATATGTTTTTAAATGTAGTTTATATAAAATTAGGTCTAAACTTGGTATCCTTGCATAAAAGGCATTTAAATTATGTTGAAACTAGGGATGGGTAGTGGGGGTTGAAATTCGATTTTTTCCGAATTTCGAACATTGCCCAACCATTCGATTATTCGATTCGAAATTGGGTGGTGCAAATTCGATTAAATCGAATTTTTTCGAATTTTCAACAATTTTTTCCACTGCAATTTTAAAAGTTTGTTTGAGAGCATGATACCTCAAATCGAAAG
>NW_023470838.1:0-4725 GCF_013731165.1 Rhagoletis pomonella | reverse complement strand
TACGCGCCAACTACCGCGGAATTAGCCTTCTAAGCATAGGTTACAAGGTCTTATCGAGCGTATTGTGCGAAAGACTGAAGCCACCGTCAACGAGCTGATTGGACCTTATCAGTGTGGCTTTAGGCCTGGAAAATCCACCATAGATCAGGTATTCACAATACGCCAAATCTTGGAAAAGACCCGCGAGAATAGGATCGACACACACCATCTATTTGTCGATTTCAAAGCCGCTTTCGACAGCACGAAGAGAAGTTGCCTTTATCTGATGTCTGAATTTGGTATCCCCGCGAAACTAATACGGCTGTGTAAAATAACGTTGAGCAATACCACCAGCTCCGTCAGAATAGGGAAGGACCTCTCCGAGCCGTTTGATACCAAACGAGGTTTCCGACAAGGGGACTCCCTTTCGTGTGATTTCTTTAATCTTATGTTGGAGAAGATAATAAGAGCCGCAGAACTGAACCGCTCAGGCACAATACTTTATAAGAGCGTACAATTGCTGGCGTATGCCGACGACATCGATATTATCGGTAAAAACAAGGGCTACGTCTGTTCTGCCTTCTCGGGATTGGAAAGAGAAGCAAAGCGAATGGGTCTGGTGGTGAACGAGGACAAAACGAAGTATCTCCTGTCAGCACACAAACAGTCAGAGCATACGCGTCTTGGCACCCACGTCACTGTTGACAGTTACAAGTTTGAAAAAGTAGACGACTTCGTTTATTTGGGAACCAGCATTAACACCAATAATAATGTCAGCCTTGAAATCCAACGGAGAATCACTCTTGCCAACAAGTGCTACTTTGGGCTGAGTAGGCAATTGAGAAGTAAAGTCCTCTCTCGTCGTACAAAGATCACACTCTATAAGTCACTCATCATGCCTGTGATGGTGTATGGCGCGGAAGCATGGACAATGAAAGCATCTGATGAGGCGGCTCTTGGAGTTTTCGAGAGAAAGATTCTGCGAAAGATTTACGGACCTTTACGCGTTGGTGATGGCGAATATCGCAGACGATTTAACGAAGAGGTGTATGAGGTTTACAACGATATAGACATAGTGCAGCGAATTAAAATTCAGCGGCTCCGCTGGCTTGGCCATGTGGTTCGGATGGACAGAAACGCTCCTGCTCTGAAAATATTCAACGCGGGCCGCGATGCTGGTAACAGAGGAAGAGGAAGGCCTCCTCTGCGTTGGAAAGACCAGGTGGAGAAGGACTTGGCTTCACTTGGCATTTTCAATTGGCGTCAGTTAGCACAGAAGAGAAATGACTGGCGTGCTGTTTTGGACTCGGCCAAAATCGCTTAGGCGGTTACAGCGCCAAATAAGAAGAAGAAGAAGAAAAGGAGTTGCCTACACGCCGCTATGTCTGAATTTGGCATCCCCTCGAAACTCATACGACTGTGTAAAATGACGTTGAGCAATACCACCACCTCAGTCAGAATTGGGAAAGATCTCCCCGAGCCGTTCGCCACCAAACGGGGTTTCAGACAGGGCGACTCCCTTTCATGTGACTCCTTTAATCTGATGTTGGAGAAGATAATAAGAGCTGCTGAACTTAACCGCTCAGGAACAATTTACTACAAGAGCGTGCAATTGCTGGCTTATGCCGATAACATCGAAATCATCCGTAACACAAACCGCGAAGTCTGTTCTGCCTTTTCCAAGTTGGATAAGGAATCAAAGCGAAAGGGTCTGGTGGTAAACGAGGGCAAGACGAAGTATCTCCTGTTACCAAACAAACAGTCAGCACAATCGCGCCTTGGCACCCACGTCACTGCTGACATGTACAATTTCTAGAAAGTAGAAAATCTCGTTTACTTGGGAACCAGCATTAACACAGATAATACTGTCAGCATTAAAATCCAACGCAGAATCACTCTTGCCAACAAGTGCTACTTTGGACTGAGTAGGCAATTCGGGAGTAAAGTCCTCTCTCGACGTACGAAAACCACGCTCTATAAGTCACTCATCATGCCCGTGCTAGTATATGGCGCAGAAGCATGGACAATGACAACATCCGATGAGGCGACTCTTGGAGTGTTCGAGAGAAAGATTTACGGGCCTTTACGCGTTGCCGACGGCGAGTACCGCAGACGATGGAACGATGAGCTCTATGAGCTTTACAATGACATGGACATAGTGAAGCGAATTAAAATACAGCAGCTCCGCTAGCTCGGAACCCGCTGGTGGTAGCAGAGCAAGAGGGAGGCCCCCACTTCGATGGAAAGATCAGGGGGAGAAGGACTTGGTTTCACTTGGCGTTTCCAATTGGCGTCAGTTGGCACAGAAGAGAAACGACTGGCGTGCTTTGCTGAACTCGGCCAAAATCGATTAGGCGGTTACAGCGCCAAAAAAGAAGAAGAAGAAATAGTTATCATGCGGGTAATCTTCTTCTTCTTTTTTGGCGCTGTTTTTGGCATGCGACCGATATACATACGGTGACCATCCGGCCTTTATTTTAAAGGGCAGTCCTTTAGTTTAACCCTCTGTCCTTTACAATTTTTTTTCGAAATAAAGAACGCATTTTGTCCTTTATTTCTTAATCTGTCCTTTAAATCAGCTGTGAATTTTTCAGAGGTAAATTTTTGAACAGAGAATATAAAATAATAAAAATGTCCCTTATAAAATATAATGAAAACCTTCGCCAGTTTGTTTCGCACCTCTCTTAAGGGTTGCTATTTAATCGGTAATCCTTGTACAATCTATAAACCACGAATCATTGCCATTACTGATAGAAAAATTAATATAATACTTTGAGTAAAATTCTCGAAAGAAAATGGAAAGTTGGGCCCAGTACGTGTTGCACGCTGAGTTTCAAAAATGACATCTAGTGTTCATAATTCACTGGAGCCTTAATTTTTCACTCATTTAGTTAATTTTTTTTAATGTAAGCTTATAAAATTTGCAAGTGTTCAGTTGAGCCTGATTTGTGAATTTTCATTTTAAATTTTTTAGTGCAAAGTGCAGAAAAAGTAGCAATTTCAAAGAAAATGTATTCTACTTTCCATCTAATAAATGTTACAAAACCAGTTGGAAACAATTGTTCGGTTCTCCCAAAACGAAAAAAGTCACACAAAAATTTGAAATGTTATAAAAAATTTTCAACAAAATTATTTTTTTTTTTGGTTTTAGTGAAAAATTGGGATATGCAATTTAATATATCATTAAATTTTATTGTAATAAAGAGCAAGGTGCAGGTGTCAAAGAGTTACCGTTGATTTCTAATAATAAAACAAACGCACTTATTTCCCATTTCGCATGCAGATGTGCTCGAAGTGTTAGCCAAAAAAATTATTAAAAATCACTTTCATTTATTATACTACAATTTAATGGTCTATAAAACTGCATACCCAAAATTTTTCTAAAAATTCACATTTTTTTAATTTCGGTGAAATTTTTTTTTATAATATTTCCAATTTTTCTTGCCAAATTATTCTTCATTTTGGAGGAACCCTACAATTGATTTCAAATAGGTTTTATTATGTAACATTTATTAACTGGAAAAAGAGAATCGATATTCTTTAAAACTGCTACTTTTTCTGCACTTCGTGCTCAACTGGTCTCTTACTAATTTTATAAGCTTCCATAAAAAAGAATAATCCAATAGGTTCAAAAATGAAGGCTCTAGTGAATTACGAACATCAAGTTCCAATTTTAAACCACTGTGTGCTGGCTGGCTTCGTCGTGTTGTATGAATTATGAGAAACACATTTTGGCACCAAGGGATGGCGTAGTCCTTGATAAGGACAGGGTTTAATTTTTCGGAATGGGTTAAAACCCCGTTTACAGTGCCTTTGAATAAGGGAAACTTGTACAATTATATAATATAATGTATCTACTAGTAAATGTTTGATTTAAATTAGGATATGGATAAGGTACTTTTATCATATTGAAAAAAAGGTCCTTTATTTTACGTTGGTTAATATGGTCACCGTAGATATACACGCATACGTATGTATGTATGTATGTATGTATGTACTTACATAAAAAGTGTGCATTGAAGCGTTCGAAAATTAATGCAATAAAGTAGACCAGAGCTTCTTAAAGTGGGTTCCGCGAAACCCAAGGGTTCCGTAGAAAAGTCACCGGGGTTCCGCGAAATAAATTTTGGTATGAATAAGCACGGCGGTCGGTTTGTGTTGAAAAAGTTGAGAAAGAAAAGTTCTATAAACAGCTTGACCGAGACGCAATTATCTATTTTCAAGTATACATATGTACTCGTAGTTGGTATGATTGCTGTACTATGTGCTATGGGTGTGTAATGACGCAATTTTTCCTGCGTTGATATGTTAGCGCAAGCGCAGCAGTATGTATCAGCGCAATGTGCTAGCGCAATTTGCGTTATACGTGACGGAGTGGCATCCATCGTGACAAAGCAAAAAAACAGATGGCATCTTTATCAGCGAATATAACTTTTACACGCACTTCTAATTTTTACGCACTAACTACAAATCGTTTGGGTCTGCCTTGTGCATAAAAAGTATTTGTAAGTTTATTATAATTGTGTGTATGTTTTTCATAATTTAAAATTAACATATACATATATATGTATATTTCTAGGATTCTCGCAATGACTTCAAGAAGGAAAAGCGATGTGTGGTTGCATTTTTCCGAAGAACAGAAAAAAAAGTAAAGTGCTTGCCGTGCCGCCAGCATTTATCTGTGACCAACAAATCGACATGCGGCATAATTCGCCACCTAAATAAAAAGCATCCTACACAGAGAAT
>NW_023470837.1:428-4725 GCF_013731165.1 Rhagoletis pomonella | reverse complement strand
ATTTTTTCGACTACTGTACATAAGTTGGCTATGATTACTCAGCCGTGCTATCATAGCAGCACAATGGCACTCATATTTGACTAAAAAACAAAATACGAGCAGGAATTTCAAGATTTCAACCCTGTTTTTATGAAAAATTTTATTTTTATCAGTATTTTTCTTTTAATCAAAATATGTTGAAATAAAAGTGAAAAAAAAAATTTGCCAAAACCCAAAAATCCTGCCTGCGGACCTGTATGTGTGTATGTGGATATATGAATAACGACCGCTTAAATCGATCTCAAATTTGAAGTTTCTCTGTAGAAATTTTAGGTTTATGTTATGTAGTTTGACTATAGTCAATTAAATCTAATGCTTTGTATTGCAGGCCCCCACGCTTTTCATTTTCAATCTCATAAATTGTTTATAATGACTTGCTAAAATTTCAAAATCAAAAGTTATCAAAACAAATTCTATGGGAATGAGAATTATTATTTTATACTTTTTTGTCCATTTATAAAAGTGTTGTAAATTAAAAAGTTTTTTTTATATTATTTATTTATTTTTATGCCGACGTTTTTGCTTTTTTATTTTGGCCTTCGTCAGGGCCTAGTGACAATAAAGCAAAGAAATAAACATAACTTGTTTGGTCCGCAATCAACCAAAAGTTTAAATAAATAATAGAATGTAAGTCTAAGTTGGCGGCCGCTGTGGTATAGTGGTAAGCAGTCCACGCTTCCACTCCGCAGCGCCTGGGTTCAAGCCCTGGCCAAAGCAACATCGAAAAAAATTTAGAAAAAAAGTTTTTTCTTAACAGCTGTCGCCCCTCGGCAGGCAATGGCAAACCTCCGAGTGTATTTCTGCCATGAAAAACAGCTTCTCATTAAAATACAATCGCCGTTCGGAGTCGGCGTAAAACTGTAGGTCCCTCCTCTTTGTGCGACAACATCAAGGCGTACGCCACAAATCGGAGGAGGAGCTCGGTCAAACACTAACATATGTGTAAGCCCAATCTATTACACTGGTCTACAAGGGTTTTGCGAATAAGACGGGACCTGGTGTTTCCGAACGGATTTTTCGTGCTGAACACGAATCTGGGGTCCAAAACTTCCCATCACGTCACGTTTTCGAGAAAAAAGGGGTTGAAACCCCTAAAAACAGCGTTTTTGGACATTTTCGAAAAATTGTAGAGCTGAACCCTGACGTGCTACAAACTTTGTATATGTCAGAAATTAAAGGCTAAATCGTGCCCTTTCGAATGAGCCCTATGCCGAATTAATCGCATGCACCCTTAGATCAGGGGGTGTATTTGTGTCTAGGAGTCCAGGGAAAATTGATCGCAGAAAGAATTTCATCTTAAACGACCATATAAAATGAATGATGCTAAGGTCTTAACTACATTAAGAGTCGCTGATTACGAATCTGAAGTTAGATTTTAAAAATCAATTTTTCCTTTCCCCTACCCCCTGCACCCCTTTCCTGCACCCCTAAACACAAATACACCCCCTGCTTTAAGGGTGCACGCGATCAATTCGGCATAGGGCTCATTCGAAAGGGCACGGTTTAGCCTTTAATTTCTGATATATGCAAAATTTGTACCACGTCAGGGTTCAGCTCTATAATTTTTCGAAAATGGCCAAAAACGCTGTTTTTAGGGGTTTCAACCCCTTTTTTCTCGAAAACGTGACGTGATGGGACATTTTTGAACCCGGATTCGTGTTCAGCACGAAAAATCCGTTCAGAAACACCAGGTCCCGTCTTATTCGCAGAAAAAAAGTTGAAATTTGTAGACCAGTGTTATTATTAATTCTCAAAGTATCTTACTAAAAATCGCCACGTTCTTCTTCGTCAGGTTGAAATTTACAATTATTTGTTTTCTGCATCGAAATTTTCGAAGAAAACATGGTCTAAGTTAATTTTTAGAAAGTTGATAAATTAGGCTACGGATATTCTAGTTTTAACAGAGAAACGAATAAAAACAATGAAAATGGATATGAATCCGTATAAACAAATTTGACGTTTGTTGCTCCTCGGGGAATTCAAGCTCAGTGGGTTGGGACATGCCATTTGAAAAGACACGAGTAGATGTCGCTAATGTTTTTCTCTTCCACGCTTCGTTTGTTTACACATTTTTTATCAGCTTTTATGTGTATTTCTTCTAGTAACATTCGCTTTACCCAATTTCTTTCTCTTGCTAATATTTTGGCTCCATCACAAAGTCGAATTTGTGACTAAAAGTAAGAGCATGATGAGCGAGTGCACTGCTATCAGTTACTTGGTTCTCAACGAAAAAAAATCCTGGCTACGGCCCTGAACAGAAGCATGCGTTAGGTTATTAAAAAAATACTAAACTTTTGTATTACCTACTTGTATGTATATACATACATCTATGTAAATATACATATGTATGTAAACTAATTATGTATAAAAAAATGTACAGAATTTTATTTTCTACTACGATTTACTATGATTTACTCCGGTGCCGAGTAGAAATTGGTTGTAAGCATTCATGATGTATCCATGCTGTATGAGTGAAAAAGTGTAACAATTCATGAGCGGCCATGAATTTCCAGAAATAAAGTCAAATTCTGGCGAACTGTAAGCGAACGTACTTTGTCGTTGTTTTAAGTACGTTTCTCTATCAATTTGACTACTATACAGCATCGAAAAATGTTTATATTATTTTCAGTCTTGTACAAAAGTTTTAGCGAACGGACATGCTGTGCGATAATATTTTCGGCACTAACAAGGCTTTTACATGACATGGATTTACATATGTAAATGTTACCATTTTGTTTGTACTCGTATGGATATTTGCGCGTAAAAACTTAAGAAACCGCCATTGGCGATTTTTGGCGATTTTTTCCCTTCAAATAAATTTTTTCCAATTATAAAAATATACAAAACTTAAATTAAATTCTTTTAAAAAAGCTTTGATTTTGTCACCAGAAAAGTTTGTGAATCACAAGAGGGCGAGTTTCAGTACCTGCCAACAGTGATCGGACATCTAGGACATTGTGGTAGATCTGCCACTTTTTTCAGCATCTACCTCTCAAGGTCTGAAGTCTACCACATATTCGCGTTTTTGATTAGTTTTATTTTTACTCGACATAACTTCCTTAATTTTAAGAGCAAAAATTGTCCAACACTAAAAACTATATGGTAACAAGAATGATATAATACAAGATACCGCATTCCTGGCGACGATGGAATTTCTCAAGTAAAAGTAAAGAAATCCGAATGGGAGGATCAAATAAACTGTAAAATAGTAAATTTTATCAGTAATAAATTTTTCGACAGAAAACGTGGTTTTATTGCGTTAAATTGCAAACTGTATGATTTATAAAAAGAATTAATAGCGAAAATGTTAAAAAGCGGCAATTTTTGTGAAAGCGTTAGCAAATTTAAGTGCATCTAAAGTTTCTGAGGCGTTGTTTACTTTTACTTGAGAATTGTGAAAATCGGCAAATCCCAATTAGCTGTTTCTGGAACGTGCCACATTTGGTCGCTACTTCGGGAAGTGATAAAAATAAAAGCTGGCAGCACTCCACAAGGTTGCAGAAATGTCTTAAAATATGTTCGAAAAATATCTTGATATGGAAGGAACTGCTTTACACTGTCAAGGAAAAAAAATGAGAAAATTCAACGCAATTTTTAGCAACTTCAATCTTGCACTTTATTATACTAAAATTCAATTTTTTTAGAGCCTAATTAAAAAGTTTGCAATTTAGGTGAAACCTTGCAGAATTTTTTTAATTTTTGTACAAATTTTAATCCAAAGCCAGAGAGCTACCATATTTTTTTGAAATCTACCACATTTTTTCCAGATTCTACCACACAGAATTTTTTTAAAGTCTGATCACTGCACACAAGGTCTGAAATCTACCATATGTTCGCGTTTTTGAGTACCTAGTTTTATTTTTTCTCGAAAAATATCTTGATATGGAAGGAACTGCTTTACACTGTCAAGGAAAAAAAATGAGAAAATTCAACGCAATTTTTAGCAACTTCAATCTTGCACTTTATTATACTAAAATTCAATTTTTTTAGAGCCTAATTAAAAAGTTTGCAATTTAGGTGAAACCTTGCAGAATTTTTTTAATTTTTGTACAAATTTTAATCCAAAGCCAGAGATCTACCATATTTTTTTGAAATCTACCACATTTTTTCCAGATTCTACCACACAGAATTTTTTTAAAGTCTGATCACTGCACACAAGGTCTGAAATCTACCATATGTTCGCGTTTTTGAGTACCTAGTTTTATTTTTTCTCGAAAAATATCTTGATATGGAAGGAACTGCTTTACACTGTCAAGGA
>NW_023470837.1:0-328 GCF_013731165.1 Rhagoletis pomonella | reverse complement strand
TTCGCGTTTTTGAGTACCTAGTTTTATTTTTTCTCGACATAATTTTCTTAATTTTAAAAGCAAAAATTGTCCAACACTAAACATTATATGGTAACAAGAATGATTTAATACAAGATTCCGCATTCCCGGCGGCGATGAAATTTCTCAAGTAAAAGTAAACAAAGCCGAATGGGAGGATAAAATAAACTGTAAAATAGTAAATTTTCTCAATAATACATTTTTCGACAGGAAACGTGGATTCATTACGTTAAATTTTAAAATATATGATTTATAAAAAAAAATTGATAGCGAAAATTAAAAAAACGGCGATTTTTGTGAATGTATTAGC